>NC_090298.1:91827121-92130151 GCF_039906515.1 Pseudorca crassidens
ACCCGATTAAAAAATGGGCAGAAAACCTAAATAGACGTTTCTCCAAAAAAGACATACAGCTGGCCAACAGGCACATGAAAAGATGCTCAACATTGCTAATTATTAGAGAAATGCAAATCAAAACTACAATGAGGTAGCACCTCACACCAGTCAGAATGGCCAATTTTTTTTTTCTGGCCACACCACACAGATGTGGGATCTTAGTTCCCCCACCAGGTATTGAACCCATGCCCCCTGCATTGGGAGCACAGAGTCTTAACCACTGGACTGCCAGGGAAGTCCCCAGAATGGCCATTATTTAAAAAGTCCACAAATAATAAATGCTGGAGAGAGCGTGGAGAAAAAGGAACCCTCCTACACTGTTGGTGGGAATGTATATTGGTACAGCCAGTATGGAGAACAGTATGGAGGTTCCTCAAAAAACTAAAAATAGAGTTACCATATGATCTTACAGTCCCACTCCTGGGCATATATCTGGAGAAAACTCTAATTCGAAAAGATACAGGCACCCCAATGTTCATAGCAGCACTATTTACAATAGCCTGGTCATGGAAGCAATCAAAATGTCCATCAACAGATGAATGCATAAAGAAGATGTGGTATATATATACAATGTAATATGTATATATATATATATACACACAATGGAATAGTACTCATAAAAAAGAATGAAATAATGTCATTTGCAGCAACATGGATGGACCCATAGATTATCATATCTAGTGAAGTAAGTCAGAGAAATACAAATATCATATGATATCATTTATATGTGGAATCTAAAAAAATGATACAACCTTGTTGAGATCTATTGAAAGTCAGCTCTCGACACAAGGCTTTGTAAAAAAAAAAAAAAAAAAAGAGAAGAATGAAAAAAAAGAAAAAACTGATATACAAAGGAATTTATTTACAAAACAGAAATAGACTCAGACATAGAAAACAAACCTATGGTTACTAAAGGGGAAAAGACTGGGGAGGAATAAATTTGGAATTTGGGATTAACAGATACAGACTACTATATATGGAATAGATAAACGACAAGGACCTTCTGTATAGCACAGGGAACTATATTCAATATCTTGTAATAGCCTATAATGGAAAAGAATCTGAAAAAGAATAAATAAATAAATATTTATTTATTATTTGAATGTTTTGAATCACTTTGCTGTATACCTGAAACTAACACAACATTGTAAATTAACTATACTTCAATTTAAAAAATAGAAAAAAGTGATAGTTGTGTTTTTAATATTCATTTTTATTAATTTTATCTTGAATGCACACACGGCAGTTAGGGATCAGAGTCAGATTTCTTAATACCTCACAATAAATAGCATACTGGTCCCCTTGCACCAGTTCTGATTCACTTGTTGTCTGTATCATGGGGAAGTTATGTGATGTGCTCTCTGAATCCTTGTGGATCCATACAGAATTTTCTTTCACCTCAATAGATGAATGCTATCTGAGCTGGGTAAAGATTCTTGGGTAGGGATTTTTGTTTTTTCCTGTCAGTATTCTGTAGATTCTATTTCATTCTCTCTAGCTTCAGATTTTTAATGGGAAATCTGATGCCAGACTGATAGCTTTCCTTTTAAAGTAACTTTTTCTTTCTATCCAACAGATTCTAAGATTAGTACTGCTGATTCTTGAAGTTCAGGAATTTTACTAGAACATACCTGTGTGTAAATATATGTTTGGTTTTTTTGTCATTATTATGTTTTCATCAATCTGTCTGGAACTCAGGAAGGCCTTCCAATCTTCAAATTGTTCTTTAGCTCATATAAAATTTCTTCCTTTTTGGTTCAGTTATTGCCTCTTCTCCATTTTTTCCTTTTTCTCCTTCTGGTAATACTATTTACATGTTGCATCTCTAGTATCTGTCTTCCATGTCTTTATTTTTCACCATTTGTACTGCTTTTCTTCTTCTGCGTTTTGAAATATTTCTTCCCTTTCCAGACCACTAATTCAGGTTTCAACATTACCATCCCTTATTTAAATTTATCTGCTAAATTTTAAAATTAGAAAATTATCCTTAATATTTCTAGAAATTCTCTTTCATGCTATAATTGAATCACATTAAATTCTCTGGCTTTTTGGCTGTGGTTCAGGTTGTCATTTTTCTCCTGCAGTAATTTCTATTTTGCTAGGAGTCATCTGGTGTATTAGTTATCTATTGCTGCAAGACAAATTACCCCAAAACTTTGTATCTGAAAACAACAGTAAACATTTATCTTCTCTGGAGAATCCAAATGGAATCAAAGTACTCCAAGAAAAGTAAAAGTCATTTCCAGGTTTTTGAGCACAAGCCACCTGTCCTCCTTGCTTGGCCCCTCAATAAACTTCTCTCTGCTCCAAAAAATTTTTAAAAAGAAAGAAAAAGAAAGAAAGAAAGAAAGAAAGAAAGAAAGAAAGAAAGAAAGAAAGAAAGAAAGAAAGAAAGAAAGAAAGAAAGAGTAAAAGTCTTCCTTCTACCCCAGAACTTCACTTCCATCTATGCATTCATCTACCCAGAGATAACTATATTTTATCGTTTTAAAATATTTCTAAGCATATACAAGCAGATACACATATGTGTAAAGATATATTTTTGGCTTTTTGCTTTGAAATAATTTCAGACTTACAGAAAAATTACAAAATGGCACAGAAAACACATACCCTTCACCCAGACTCCTCAAAGATGAGTATTTTGCCACATTTGTTTTCTTATCCTCTCGCTCTATACTTTTTTTCTGAACAATTTGAAATTGGGTTGCAAATATGATGCCCCTTTACCACTTTATGAATGCATCACTATGTGTTTCCTGAAAACATGGACATTTTCCTTTATAACCATAGTATAATTATAAAGATCAAGAAATGTACATCAATGGGAAAACAGAATGGAGGTTCCTCAAAAAACTAAAAGTAGAGTTGCCATATCATCCAGCAATCCCACTCCTGGGCATATATCTGGACAAAACTCTAATTCAAAAAGATACATGCACCCTTGGGACTTCCCTAGTGCTCCAGTGGGTAAGACTCCATGCTCCCAATGCAAGGGGATGGGGTTAGATCCCTGTTTGGGGAACAAGATCCCACATGCATGCCACAACTAAGAGTTCGCATGCTGCAACTAAGAAGTGCACATGCCACAACTAAAAGACCCCATGTGCCACAAGGAAGATCCCGCGTGCTGCAACTAAGACCCAGCACAGCCTGAATAAATAAATATAAATAACAAAAACAAAAAACCCCAAAATAAAAAGATACATAAACCCCTATGTTCATAGCAGCACTATTCACAATAGCCAAAACATGGAAACAACCTAAACATTTATCGACAGATGAATGGATAAAGTAGATGTGGTACATATATATATATGATGGAATACTACTCAGCCATAAAAAAGAATGAAATAATGCCATTTTCGGCAGCATGGATGGACCTAGATATTATCATACTAAGTGAAGTCAGACAGAGAAAGACAAATACCATATGATATCACTTATATGTGGAATCTAAAATATGACACAAATGAACCTATCTTTGAAACAGAAACAGAATCACGGACATAGAGAACAGACTTGTGGTTGACAAGGGGGAGGGATAGATTGGGAGTTGGGGGTTAGCAGATGCAAACTATTATACATAGAATGGATAAACAACAAGTTTCTACTGTATAGCGCAGGGAACTATATTCAATATCCTGTGATAAACCATAATGGAAAAGAATATAACAAAAAATGTGTGTGTGTATATATATATATATAAAAAACTGAATCACTTTGTTGTACAACAGAAATTAACACAACATTGTAAATCATCTACATTTCAATAAAAAAAGAAATGGGCATCAATGTAATATTGTTATCTAATCTACGGATCTTATTCAAGTGTTACTAATTACCCCACTAAGGTCTTTTATAGCAAAAGAAGAAGCATTTTTCTCTGGTCCAGGATCCAATACAAGGTCATATACTGCATTTAGTTGTCATGCCTCTTTAGTCTCCCTTAATCTGGAAGAGTTCCTCAGTCTGTCTTTTCCTATAGATATGTTTTCATAAAATCACAAGATAGAATAATTCTATATAAATCTATGTCCCTTGTCTCTTGTACTTAGTCTATCTTGGACATTTTCCATTTCGGTACATTTTTATCTGTCTCATATATTTTATTAGCTGCTCAGTAGACAGAATCAGTCAGGATAATCTAGGTTATGCTATGATAACAAACACCACCAGAATCTCAGTGGCTTAACACAACAAAAGCTGATTTTCTGTTCATGTGAAGTTTGCTGTCCTTGCTGTGAAGGCTCAGTCTGGCTGCTTCTGTCTTGTGACTCTCCCTCCCAATGTGTGTTTCTACAAATGCTGCATCAGAAGAGAGCATGGAGAATCTACCATGGGCTCTTAAAATTCTTCTCAAATCTCAGGGGCCAAAGCAAATCACACCAGCATGCTCAACTGCAAAGGGACAGGGAAATGTATTCCTTCCATGGACTCAGAAAGAGAAGGGATTAAGAAATGTTGGTGAACACTAGTAATGTCTACCACACATATCATTGAATGGGTATACCATAATTTATTTAAATAGTCCCTTATGGGGCTTCCCTGGTGGCGCAGTGGTTGAGAGTCCGCCTGCCGATGCAGGGGACGCGGGTTTGTGCCCCGGTCCGGGAAGATCCCACATGCCGCGGAGCGGCTGGGCCCGTGAGCCATGGCCGCTGAGCCTGTGCATCCGGAGCCTGTGCTCTGCAACGGGAGAGGCCACAGCAGTGAGAGGCCCGCGTACAGAAAAAATAAAACACAAAAGTTAAATAGTCCCTTATGATGGACATTTAGATTACTGCTGGGTTTTTTTTTTTTTTTTTTAGAGATCTTTCTACTTTTATTTTTGCACACTTGTGTGAGTATATCTACAGCACAAATTCCAAGAAGTGGATTTGCAAAAGTAAAAGGAATGTGCGTCTAAAGTTTTGACAGATCAAGGCTGCCATTTTGAGCTATGTGCCACGTGAGTGAACAGAAGAAGACAGAAAACAACGAAGGAGACAGAAACAGGAAAATCAAGGAAAGAAAGAGATGGGAGAGACAGAGAGAGTAGATTTCAAAGCCTGACTTTCCAATTCACAGGCCCTTTGAATGCAAGTATTCATGTCTATTAAACCTCAGCATGTGTTCAATAAGCACTTGTTTTCACTTTTGCATGTTTACGTGGGTTTCTGCTCCTTGCCTTAAGTTATACCAGACTTCAAGGGGAACAGAAAGAGGCCTAGTATGATCCTTACTCTCATGTCAGCTTTCAACCTAGTACACAGTGGGGGCAGGAAAAGACATGAGCACTGAGTTATCCAACCAGAAGGTTCCCCACTGGACCAGTGTTTATGAGTAGAGCTGCTTTTAAATCCAGTGCCAGTGGTTATGGAATGAATTTTCCTCAGGTCTGGAAAAAGAGCACAGTCCAAGAAAAGCCTTGCTTTTCCATCTCTACACCAGAGGACATTTTTCTCATTTTTAAAAGCCCAGCTCAGATGTCACTTACTTCATGAAGCTTCACCAACTGCTATCAGATCTCATCTGATCTCCAATTTTTCTAAATTCTTATGACACATGACATACAAGTTAGCCTATATTTGGTTTCATATTGTCCTCTGTCTTATATCTAGAATTAGGTTTTAACTTATTTGAGTGTAGGGAAAATATTTTATATTTATTTTAAATTTCCTACAGAACCTTGCAGATAAAACACTCAATAAATGTATAACTGTTGACTGATTAATTCTACCTAAGCCATGCAAACCAGAATTAACATGAGTGTATTTAAAGCCACAGACAAAATGAAGGACAACTCAGCTGAAACCAACATGTGGTTCACATTTGCCAGGATTCCCAAGGAATAAAGATTATTGCCTTGTTGATATAACTGCAGCAATTTTGAAAACCTAGTGTGTGCACCTTCTAATGACTACAGACTATTTTCTTAGACTTGTATTATAAACTTGCCTTAAGTAAGCTTACACACATTCTATAAGCAGATTTACAAAATCTGGTACTCACTCCATAAGTAATCACTCTAAAGAGAGATTTATTTTAAAGTATTGAAAGTCTCTTTCTCCCTTTCTTGGAAAATCATTCTATAAATGTCATTGTATATCATTCCTGTGAATGTTTTCATATTTTTGCCATATTAGTATATATCCATAAATAATATGTACTATTGCTGTCATGTACATTTTAAGTTGTTTTTTTTTTTTTTTTTTTTTTTTGCGGTACGCGGACCTCTCACTGTTGTGGCCTCTCCCGTTGCGGAGCACAGGCTCCGGACGCGCAGGCTCAGCGGCCATGGCTCACGGGCCCAGCCGCTCCGCGGCATGTGGGATCTTCCCAGACCGGGGCACGAACCCGTGTCCCCTGCATCGGCAGGTGGACTCTCAACCACTGCGCCACCAGGGAAGCCCCATTTTAAGTTTTAAGTGTAATCATACTCTACTTATTATTCTGCAACCTCCCTTTTTTCTCTTTATAATATGTATTTACAATTTACCTCATGTTAATATAACTGCAGATAACTTATTTTAACTGTCTAGAATTTTATTTTAGTAAACCCATTTTCTTCTTGATGCATATCCAAACTACCTCCAGGGACTTCCCTGGTGTTCCAGTGGTTGGGACTTCACCTTCCAATGCAGGGGGTGCAGGTTCGAGCCGTCAGGGAGCTAAGATCCCACATGCCTCGCGGCCAAAAAACCAAAACATAAAACAGAAGCAATATTATAACAAATTCAATAAAGACTTTAAAAATGGTCCACATCAAAAAAAAAAATCTTTAAATAAACTACTTCCAGTTTTTGCCAGGTTCAAAAATAGGCTGCAAGGAAAGTTCTTGTTCATATCAATTTACACAGATACAGAAGGAGTTTCTCTGTGGTATTTGCCTACAAGTAGATTTCTGGGTATTGATATCTTCAACTTTGAGAAAGAAACCATCAACAAAATGTAAAGACAACCTACCGAATGGGAGAAGATAGTTGCACATGATATGACCAATAAGGAGTTAATAACCAAAATATATAAACAGCTCATACAACTCAGTATCAGAAAAACAAACAACCCAATTAAAAAATGGGCAGGGCTTCCCTGGTGGCGCAGTGGTTGAGAATCTGCCTGCCGATGCAGGGGACACAGGTTCGAGCCCTGGTCTGGGAGGATCCCACATGCCGCGGAGCAACTAGGCCCGTGAGCCACAACTACTGATCCTGCGCATCTGGAGCCTGTGCTCCACAACAAGAGAGGCCGCGACAGTGAGAGGCCCGCGCACTGCGATGAAGAGTGGCCCCCGCTCACCGCAACTGGAGAAATCCCTCGCACGGAAGCGAAGACCAAACACAGCCAAAAATAAATAAATAAATAAATTTTAAAAAATGGGCAGAAGAACTGAATAGACATTTTTCCAAAGAAGATATACAGATGGCCAACAGGCACATGAAAGGATGCTTATCATTGCTAATCATTATAGAAATGCAAATCAAAACCACGAGATATCGCTTCACACCTGTCAGAATGACTACCATCAAAAAAAACACAGGGACTTCCCTAGTGGTCCAGTGGTTAAGAATCCACCTGCCAATGCAGGGGACACGGGTTCAAGCCCTGGTCCGGGAAGATCCCACGTGCTGCGGAGCAACTAAGGCCATGTGCCACAACTACTGAGCCTGTGCTCTAGAGCCCCCGAGCCACAACTACTGAGCCTGCGTGCCTAGAGCCCGTGCTCCGCAACAAGAGGAGGCACCACAGTGAGAAGCCCCCGCTGGCTGCAACTAGAGAAACGCTGGGCACAGCAACGAAGACCCAACACAACCAAAAATTAAAAAGAAAAACACACACACGCACACACACACACACACAAATAACAAACATTGACAAGGGTGTAGAGAAAAGGGAATCCCAGTACACTGTTGGTGGGAATGTAAACTGGTAACCGCCACTGTGGAAAACAGTACAGCGGTTTCTCGAAAAACTAAAACTACCATAAGATCCAGGAATTCCACTCCTGGATGTATATGCGAAGAAAACAAAAACACTAATTCAAAAAGGTAAATGCACCCTAACATTCATAGTAGCATGATTTACAATCGCCAAGATATGGAAGCAACCCAAGTGTCCATCAATGGATGAATGGATAAAGAAATATTTTACATACATACATACATACATACATATATATATATATATATATATATATATATAAATGGAATACTACTCAGCCACAAAAAGGAATGGAATTTTGCCATTTGCAACAACATTGATAGACCTGGGGGGTATTATGTTTAGTGAAATAACTCACATGAAGAAAGAAAAATACTGTATGTTATCATTTATTTGTGGAATCTAAACATAAAACAAATAAATGAATATAACAAGAAGAAAAAGACTTAGATACAGAGAACAAACAAGTGGTTACCAATGGGGAGAGGGCAGCAGGGAGTGGCAACATAGGGACAGAAGTAGGGGATTAAGAGATACAAACTACTTTGTATAAAATAAGCTACAAGGATATATTGTGTAGCACAGAGAATACAGCCAATATTTTCATAATAACTTTAAATGGAGTATAATCTATAAAAAATTTTGAATCACTATGTTTTATACCTGAAGCTAATATAATATTGTAAATAAACTATACATCAATAAAAATTAATTAATTAATTTCTGTGCTCACTATTTTTTCTTGCATCTAATTTCTGCTCCCTGGGTTTACTGTTCTTCTTATTGAAATACATCTTTTACTAGGTCTCTCACTGTAGGTCTATGGTTAGTACATTCTTTTCCTTTTGTATATTTATTTTCTGTATTTCATATCTAAAAATGTATTTTCATCGAACACTTAATGCTGCCTTTCCTATACAAAGTAAACAAATAGTAGTGGAGAAGTTTCTCATTATGGAAGTATTTCACCAACTAAAAAAAAGAAAGAATGATTAAATTTGAATATCACCATTTTGCAACTCCTAATGAATTAGTAGATCAGTGGCTCTCAATATTACACAGAGAGAGACAATCAGCTGTTACATGTCTCCTCCATGCCACCTACAATGGAGTCTGTCACAAAATTGTACTTAAATCTGATCAAGTTCATAATCTCATTCCCAATTTGTAGAAAATACAGAAGACAGAGGAATGGGGAATACAATTAACAAAATCCAATTGTGGGAAACTGTACAAGCAAATCAAACAACCCAGTTTCTTACAGAACTAAGTTGTAAAGAAGAAGGTGGGGCAAAGGAAGAATAGAATGTACTTAGAGAATTGCAAGAGACTTAAAAGGTGTACATTTTTTAAACTATAGGGTTTAGAGATGTATCTTGGTTGACAGACTATAAAGAAAGTAAGGAAATGACCATACAAGTCAAGATATGGTTACTTTTGGGCAAAAGGGAAAGGTTTGGGATTGATACAGGGTAAATGAAGGACCTCTGGGGTGGCTGGCGCATGGACCCAATCAGGGTACAGCAGAAAACAAGACAAAGTCCTGGGTCTCAGGGAGATTGCCTTCTATAGGCAGACATATACCAATACATGCATAATATTACAATGACAGTGATAAGTGCTATAAAGAAATATAAAGGATGATTGATCCAAAACCGCTAAACAAGCAACAACTGAGTTTCACTCCTAGCATAAAATATATAGAAAATGTAATTATTTGATCAAGTCAGTAAGTAACACAATTTTTCTCAGTATCTTATGGCAAAACCAAAGACTGATACATAGAGAGATACCCACAAAGGCATAAAGAAACACCCACATCCATGGGGCTAGTAATTTTATGGAGTAAAATCTTTTACTACTGCTACAAATTCACCACTCTATGTAAATACATTTTCTATTTTTAAAATTAATTAATTATTTTTTGGCTGTGTTGGGTCTTCGCTGCTGTGTGCGGGCTTTCTCTAGTTGCGGCGAGCGGGGGCTACTCTTCGTTGAGGTGCGTGGGCTTCTCATTGCAGTGGCTTCTCTTGTTGGGAGCACGGGCTCTAGGCACATGGGCTCAGTAGTTGTGGCTCACAGGCTCTAGAGCGCAGGCTCAGTAGCTGTGGCGCACGGGCTTTGTTGCTCCGCGGCATGTGGGAACTTCCGGGACCATGGCTCAGAACCCGTGTCCTCTACATTGGCAGGCAGATTCTTAACCACTGCGCCATCAGGGACGCCCTACAACCTTACTTTTTTACTTAATATATCATAGATATTCTTGGTATGTGGTAGAATGAAAAAATAAGTTACTGAGTAATACATATGTTCATAGTATGAATGTATTTCATTTTAAAATTCTATGTTTATATCTAGATACAAATATAAACCTAGATATACAAATATATGCTTTATTTATACAGAAAATGATCTGGCAGGGTAAAAATCAAACTGTTAACCGCAGGGGATGGGATGGAAGGGGGATAAGTAGAGGAAACTTAAATTTTTTACTTTATATATATATATGCATCTATTCTAAAAAGGCATGTACTGTTTCAGAAATTAATAAAAGTATGCATAATGAACAGCTTTTCATGTCCATTAAAATATTTGTCACCCTTTTTAATTGTTCTTTTAAAATTTGTCACCCTTTTTAATTATGTCATCTTTCAAATTGTTTAATAATATTCCACTGTACAGCTATACTCTAGCATTTAATCCATTGTCTACTTATTGGGTTTAGGCTTTTACCTATCTTTTGGTATTAAAACAGTGTTGATAGAATATCCTCCTGTATGTTTTCTGCACTTTCTCATCAGTCCTGGGTATTATCAATTTTAATTTTTTTTTTCACCCACCAGTCAAAAATGGTATCTCATTGTTTTAACCAGCAGTTTTTGATTTAAAGTGAGAATGAACATGTTTCCCATGGTTGTTGTGTATTTTTCTTATTTTGTGAATTATCCTATTCACTTTGTCCACTTTTCTTGTAATTTTCCTATTTTTCTTAGATAACTGCTTATACATAGTTACTAACCCTGTCTGTGATATACACATGAAATATTTTCCAGATTTGCTTTTGCCTTTTAGATGTCTGTTTTTACCATTCCTCTCCATTAAAAATATATATATATATATATATATATATATTTATTTATTTGGCTGCATCAGGTCTTAGTTGTGGCACGTGGGATCGTTGTTGAGACATGCAGGATCTTTAGTTGTGGTATGCGGGATCTAGTTCCCTGACCAGGGATTGAACCTGGGCCCCCTGCATTGGGAGCGAGGAGTCTTAACCACTGGATCACCAGGGAAGTCCTCCCCTCCGCTTTTGTTCACATGTTACTTTTACGTATATATTGTTGTCTGTCTATATGTTGTTTTATTTCTCATTTGTCTATTCTTTTTTTTTTAAATTTATTTATTTATTTTTGGCTGTGTTGGGTCTTCGTTTCTGTGCGAGGGCTTTCTCTAGTTGCAGCAAGTGGGGGCCACTCTTCATCGCGGTGCGCGGGCCTCTCACTGTCGCGGCCTCTCTTGTTGTGGAGCACAAGCTCCAGACGCGCAGGCTCAGTAGTTGTGGCTCACGGGCCTAGTTGCTCCGCGGCATGTGGGATCTTCCCAGACCAGGGCTCGAACCCATGTCCCCTGCATTGGCAGGCAGATTCTCAAACACTGAGCCACCAGGGAAGCCCCATTTGTCCATTCTTGCACCAGGATACATGGCTTTAATTACTGTAGCTATATACCTGATAAGACAGTCTCCCCGCATATTTTTCTTTTTTTGAATGTTACTAGTTATTTTTGCATGCTTATCCTTACCGGTGAAATTTAGAATCATCTTGTTAAATCCAAAATGTTGGGATTGTGTTAAACTTATGGATACATTTGGGAAGAGGTGACACATTTATAATATTGAATATGTCCCAAGGCTTTTATGTTCCTCAGTCAAGTTATGTAGTTTTCTTTAAATATGTCCATCAGGGACTTCCCCTGTGGTCCAGTGGGTAAGACTCCGTGCTCCCAATGCAGGGGGCCCAGGTTCGATCCCTGGTCAGGGAACTAGATCCCACATGCATGCCACAAACTAAGAGTCCATATGCTGCAACTAAGAAGTCCATATGCCGCAACTAAGATCCCACGTGCTGCAACTAAGACCCAGAGCAGCCTAAATAAATAAATAAATATTTTTAAAATGTCCAACAATATCTTGTCAAATTTGTGCTTATCTATTTTTTTTTTTTTTTTTTTGCGTTACACGGGCCTCTCACTGTTGTGGCCTCTCCCATTGCGGAGCACAGGCTCCGGACGCGCAGGCTCAGCGGCCATGGCTCACGGGCCCAGCCGCTCCGCGGCACGTGGGATCTTCCTGGACTGGGGCACGAACCCGTGTCCCCTGCATCGGCAGGCGGACTCTCAACCACTGCGCCACCAGGGAAGCCCTGTGCTTATCTATTTTATGCTTTGTGTTATTAATGCCAATAGGAATTTTTATTTCTGCTTAATAGTATGACTGGCATTTTATAGGCATTCAACAGCATTTATTGAATGAGTAAGTGCATAATAGAGAAAACTACTTTTAAAAGTCATGAAAACTGGGCTTCCCTGGTGGTGCAGTGGTTAAGAATCCGCTTGCCAATGCAGAGGATGTGGGTTAGAGCCCTGGTCCGGGAAGTTCCTTCATGCAACAGAGCAATTAAGCCTGTGCGCCACAACTACTGAGCCCATGTGCCACAACTACTGAGCCGGTGCACCTAGAGACCGTGCTCCACAGCAGGATAAGAAGCCCGTGCACTGCAACGAGAAGCCCGTGCACTGCAACGAAGAGTAGCTTGCCGCAACTAGAGAAAGCCCGCACGCAGGAACGAAGACCCAACGCAGCCAAAAATAAATAAATAAAATAAATTTATTAAAAAAAAATTAAAAGTTGTGAGAACTTTAATTATAGATGAAAGGAGAAATGTGCTTTAATATCTAAAAGATTTTGGTTTAATTGTACTAGCACAAAAAAATGTAGCCAGCTTGGTTTACTAGGACTCGTATCAAAAAGTGAACTGATCATTCAGGACTCAAAGTCAGGACTAGCCTTATTCATTTATGGTGGACCTTGGGAAATTACATACATTAAGGAGAGAAAACCTCCATTATTGCTTCACTAATGTCTAGAGCTCTACCGTTAATGTCACTGCTTCAAATTAAGGAATTCCTTTCTCTGACAATGCAAACACCTCTGAGAAAGATAGTAGAATACAATGAATTTAGCCATTACAGTCTTTTACACAATAGTGTGAATTAACAATCAATTTATTCTCAACTTGTAGCTAATTAAGAAGAGCTTTTGACAACAGGAGAGAATAAAGAGAGCAACGAACAAGAAGTACTAGGATACTGGACATATGAGGGAGGTACAGAGGTTAAAAAGAAAAGGTCAGGAGAGGAAAGCTAAAATTTATAAATTTCTTTGGGCAGGAAGTGCATCTTATTCACCTTCAAGAACAATGCTTAGCACATCACAGCCACTATATAGATACGCGTAAAACAGATGAGTCAGTGAATAAATAGCTCTGCTCACCTCACAATTTTGGCTTTGGGTTGTCCTGCCCAAAGCTGTAGTCTCAGGCTATTTTGGGGTGACTCTGCTATTCTGGCTTCCTTTCCTCAGAATTACTCAAGTGGGATAGGCTGCCAGAATCTCATTGTTAACATATTAGTTCACTGGTATAACAAAAAATTTCTAATTGCCAACACATTTTACATTAAGGTAAAACAATAATATGTCTGTTTATACGTTGGAAATGTCTCCCTACAGAATAAAAGGAGATTATTAACATAAGGTGCTTGGTCAGGTCAATGATTAGCTCTCCCTCCCACTCCTCACGGGTCTGATCATTTCACAATTGACCCCACTAGGGAAGTACTGGGAGACTGGAAGATGGGGGATAAACAATGGGTCTTTCCCCCTTGTTTAGTTTTTTCCACTATTAGCAGTTATGAATTTATTATGTAATGTGGCATAATGATGATTCACCCGTGAAGTCACTACTCCCCCAACTCCTGTTGGATCTGGGGAAAGGGGGAGAGAAAAGCTGATGGAGTTGGAAAGGATTTGCTGCTAGCAGAGTAGGCGGTGGCTGGTAAAGAATGAACAAATGATACCACATAATGGTCAAGTGGAGAAGTTTCTTGACCTTGATAATAGTTTTCTCTTTAGTGAAGAAAAACATAAGTATTGGGTTAAGATATTAAAGTTTCTTTCAAATTCTCACTGATATATATCAAATATTTTGAGATACATAAAGCTTGGACCTCATCTTTCTTGGTTTCTGGTGTATATTCAGTGCCTAGCAGATAGTAGGTGTTCAGTAAATAAATGTTGAATGAATGAATATTAAGTACTGATGATTCAGTAGCCTTCTGAAAATGAGTCTGAAACCTTTAGCAAATTAAATCTAAATAGTTAGGTCTAATATTAATGGAAAGTGACTTCAAGGGTGGAGGAGTATATTCTGGAATATTTTCTATACTTGACAAAAACAGCACTGACCATTCTAACTCATCCTGAAAAATCTACCCATGTCCAATTTTTCTCTGTTAAAACGCCATAGCATGGGGCTGTCTACACCAAGTTATTGTTCATATAATTTTTAGCAGTAAAATCCAAAGATTTTTGCTTAACTCTCCACTTTCCTCTGTCAGTGGGGATGTAATCTAAGGCAAGTGAAAAGAAATCATACTCTATAAACTGATGCAGGTCTTCAGGCTAAGTTGATTCTTTTCTTTATTCTCCTCTGAATTAATACAAATTGGAAAAAGTAATTTGAGGTAACTATAAAAAATTATGTTAAATAGATTACTCTGAAATTGAGCCAATGTTTTTATTTTCGCTTATCAAGATAACTGCCTATCCTCCACTTAATTTTGCACTCAAGTCTTTTGTGGCTTATTTAAGATATCTGTATCTAACCAAATCATGGCATTAACATTAAAGTTGTGAACTTGATATCAAGCAATCTAAGTATAAAGGTCCTCCTACATGTTAAAGAAATATGCTGTAAGTAACCACACTCGCCCAAAATCCAGAAATGGAAACTCCTCCTTTAATCCATTTCATATGTCACTGTGTTATAAACATACAAAATATTCAGGTGATGTAGACTTGGTGTACTGTGCTAAACATAAATTTAGTGACAATCGTACAAAATTATAAGTTACAGCTGTAATGACTAATGTTTCCAAGTTCAAACTGTTTGCCTAAGAATGATCATCAAAAGTCTCAACACTGTGACTTTCAGTAAATTGTGTAAAGGTGATTAAGATGATACACACAACAGGTGATGTTTTTTGGAGGCAGTGTACGTACATCATAATTTTTTATACTAATACATTCTCACTTTCAGCAGAGAGTTTTTCTTTCGGTGGTCGATAGGTAAGGAGTTCTTAGAAACATAAGTGACAAAAAAATCTGGCCTGTACTCCCAAATCTTATTCCAAACCCCTCAATACTAACTAGTTATAAATCTACATCAGCATTGATTTTAGAGAGACCATCCTGGATAATAAGCAAAAGGCTACATGATCAAGTCATCCTCTCCTAAGTGCACGGCAGACCTCATAATAAAGCAAAAGTTATTTATGTATTTTAAGGAAGAGGCATGTTCTTGAGTCAATGAGTGTGGTCACAGCATGAATGATGTCCAAGAGCTGGAGGATCTTGGGCCAAAACCCATCCAAAAAAGGATGAAAGACAGAGCCCAAGGAGAGAGAGGAAGCATTTGGAGACTGTTAAGTGATAAAAAGCTGCATACATCAGCTTGCTGTGTGTCAGAGGACAGCTTGACCTGACCGGGCATGCGTTGTTAGGTCAGTTCCTTGTTTGCATCTGTGCAGGCCTGGCGAGTCCATTTCCTTTGGCCACTGATTAGTCAAAGGGTCCTAAACGCAATAGGAAATTAGCAACTTGGTTTCACTATTGTGTACCTGGAGAAAGTCTACTTTTTAAATCCTCAAGCACCTGGTGCCTCCACTCTATTAAAATATGCTCTTAGATCCTTCATGGACACAAATCGCTAACACGAAATAGGTGCTCAGTAAAAATTTTTGTTTTCCTTCCTCTTTCCCGTAATTGCTGATGAAAATATGCTCTTATTTCTTCTAGAGTATTTTTATTTTCACAGATAGCAGATACTGGAATCAAAGGGATGAGACAAGAGAGGAATTTCAGGTATCGACTCTTATGATACTTCACGTATGTATGAATCTTTCAGATTAGCGCCAGCACTCATGAGGCTGGGCACTCTAAGGAGTGCTTTATTTATTTTTTTGTTTTTTTGGTTTTTTTGTGGTACGCGGGCCTCTCACTGCTGTGGCCTCTCCCGTTGCGGAGCACAGGCTCCGGACGCACAGGCTCTGCGGCCATGGCTCGCGGGCCCAGCCGCTCCGCGGCACATGGGATCCTCCCGGACCGGGGCACGAACCCATGTCCCCTGCATCGGCAGGCGGACTCTCAACCACTGCGCCACCAGGGAAGCCCTAAGGAATGCTTTAGATGAAGTATGCCATTTGTCTCAACAACCCTATGAGGTATTATATTAGTCCATTTGGACTGCTATAACAAAAATAGACTGGGTGACTTAAACAACAAACATTTATTTCTCACAGCTCTGGAGGCTAGGAAATCCAAGATCAAGGAGCTGCCAGATCTGGTATCTGGTGAGAGCTGACTTCCTGGTTCATGGACTGCCATGTTCTCTCTGTGTCCTTGCATGATGGAAGGGGCGAGAGAGCTCTCTGGAGCATCTTTTACAAGGGTACTAGTCCCATTCATGAGGCCTCCACCCTCATGATCTAATTACCTCCCAAAGACCCCATCTCCAAATACCACCACATTTGGGATTAGGTTTCAACATATGGATTTGGGGAGGACACAAACATTCAGGCTACAGCTGGTAGATACTAACATTACCTTCATTTTATAGACCAAGGAAAGTGGGGCTTTTGGAGTTTGAGAACTTTCCTAAGATTTTGCAGCTAGTAACCCAGGGCGTCTGCTTCAGGACCTGTGCCTTAATTAAATCTTTGCCATGTCCTGGGTGGGCCCTCAGTGTGAATAAAAGGGCTACACCAGCTCATTGATCTTAACATATTCATTCTTTCTAGGGACCTTGAGACTGGTTTTGGACCTTCCATGTATGGCTGGTACGTTAGGCAGAAAAATGACTCCCCTGAAAATGTCCATGCCATACTATCCAGAACTTGTGACTATGTCCCCTTACATGGCAAAAGGGACTTTGCAGATCTTATTAAGGTTATGGACCTTAAAATAGGAAGATTACCCTAGATTATCTGGGTGGACCCAACATAATCACATGAGACCCTAAAAATGAAAGTGGAAGGAAGATGGGTCAGAGAGATGAGATGGAAGAAAAAGGAAGAGAAATTTGAAGTATGAGAGGGATTTGACCGACTGCTGCTGGCTTTGAAGATGAGGAAGGAAATGGCAACCTCAGTCCTACAACCACAAGAGCCTGAATTTTGCCAAAAACCCAAAATGAGCCAAAATACAGATCTTCCCCTGAGTTTCTAGAAAGGAATGTAGCCTTGCTGACGACATGTTGGTTTTAGCCCAGTGAGACGTGTTTCAGACTTCTGACATAAAGAACTGTAAGACAACAAGGCTGTGTTGTTTTAAGCCACCAGGTTTGTGGTAGTTTGTCACAGCAGCCACAAGAAACTGATACAACTGCTTGCTTCCTTTATTCAAGTTAAGTACATTTTCCTGATGCCTAGTCACAAAGGGAAGTGCACAAAATTGTCTGACTCTTTCTCCTCCTTCTCCTCCTTCTCCTACATGGAAAGAAAAGCAAAAAATGCACACCACCCTATAGGCTATGAGGCGAATCTGGATTGCTCTCTGTGGTTGGAACCAGACACCAGGGTCAGTGGACAATCTCAGTATGGAATCCAAATGCCATGGTTTGTCCAGAACTGGACTAAATGGCTTGAACATAGAGAAACAACCTACCAGTGACTTATTTTCTATTTGTCTCCTGTGCAGGGACTATAAGAGAAATGGACAGCCATTTTATACCTGGTGAAAATCTCTAGATTTATGGGCAATAGCAATGGCATATGATATTTAATTTCAGAATAAAAATCTTTTGCTAAACAATAGGTTATTCCCAGGTTGATTTATTCTCAATCGTGAGCAGTAATTTTCTAAAATTCAACTTCTTGTTTGATACATGGAAACACAATAAAATGCTTTGTCCATATTTTCAGTAGAAAGTGTTTAGGAATAAGACAAATGAGGCAAACAAAATGTAATTCAAATGTATTCAGTGAAGCATGGTAATTTTCACATTTTATTTCTTTTAATACTCTTTCTTCAGTTATATTAATAGCCTCTGCATTTTCCTCCTGTCGTCTGTGCCTCAGGTTTTGTTTACTAAGTCTTTTCCTCTTTTTATTTCTATGACATGTTGCCACTAGCCTCCTCCAGCAGAGGGAGGTGGGGTGTGTCCAACAGGGCTGTGTCCACAGGGTCAGAGGGTCTCCTGACTGAGAAGGCTGGCTACCTCATGGGTGCCAGGCTCCAATAAAAGCCAGGGTCCCCCCTCCATATGTGGGGTGGGTAACAAAGAGATTATCTGGCAAACTATGCCCTACAACTTCTTCCTAACATACATGAGAGTTAGAACAAAAATATGTTAATGACTTCAAGTGGTTAAGAGATTATCTTAACCTGAAGAAACAGCTTGTGGAGAACAAAAGTGACCTGATCATAGGTCTCGGGCAGAAATTTCTTCCCTAGCTCAGGAAAGGGTAGAGTAATAGCATTTGCATCATCCCGAGTTGGTTTGACTTCCTTCTTAGGAACTGCCAAAGTCAGCGGGCTTCAGGCCAGCCTGCTCCATCGCCTTCCAGGCAGAGACCTGGTCTGTCTGCTTCCCAGGTCTAACAGCGTCTGGCACCTAGGATATACTCCATAAATACAACTAGGTGAATGGTTTGAGATCCAAGTCTGAGCTCTTATCTTCTGCATCTTTTTTCTTAGCTCTGAAAGAGGCTAAGCTTTGTAGTGGTGTCTGAATGGGCTAAGGGTCCCACACTCCCCAACCTTACTGTCATTTCCTAAAGGCAAGAACTATGTACTCCTCTATCTCAATTTTAGCATCTAGCTGTGTTTTTTCTTCTTCTTTCTTAAATTATTTAAGAGGGACTTCCCTGGCAGTCCAGTGGTTAAGACGCCATGCTTCCACCACAGGGGGTATGGTTTCGATCCCTGGTCGGGGAACTAAAGATCCCAGAAGCCAAAAAAAAAGAAAAGAAAAAAATATATACACTTAACCAACACTTATTTTGCAACAGGCACTCTTCCAAAAACTTTACAAATAGTAACTCATTCAATCATCATGATAACCCTATGAAATAGGTTCTATTGTCACCCCTATTTTGCAGATGAGGGAACAGAGGAACAGAGAGCTTATGTAACTTGCCCAAAGTCACACAGCTAAATGGTGGAGCTGGGATTTCATCTGTACAGGCTGGATCCAGAGGCTGTGCTCCACACACACACTACGCCTTACCTTGCTGCCTCATCTTGCCAGTGTTAGAATGACGGAGGAAAGAAAAAATTTGGAAGCTAACTTCACAGAAAACTGGGAAGGGAGCAATATTTATACAAAAGAAGTCCAAATGAATGGTATGTTTCCAAATACTTCACGCATAGTGTGTTGACACTATATGAAACGTAGTCATAAAAATCTAGGCTGATTTGAATACCTAACTTGAAAGATGTTGTTCCTTGGCTTAAAAAAGATAACATTATCAAACTGTGAATCATTTGAAGTTCTCAAAAACATGACACTGACTCCAACCAAATGAATAATTACTGTACTCACTTAGTAGGAAATTATACAAACACACAACTGGTTAAAAAGTTCAAAATTCAGTTATCCTCGTAGCCAGTTGTACTAGCTACGGCTGCCGTAACAAAGTACCACAAACTGCCTTAAATAAAAGAAATGTATTGTCTCACAGCTCTGGAAGCCAGATGTCCAAGATCAAGGTGTCAGCAGGGTTGGTTTTATTTGAGGGCTGTGAGGGAAGGCCTCTCTCCTTGGCTGGTAGATGGCTGGCTTCTCCCTTTGTGTCTTCAGATCATCTTCCCTCTATGTGTGTCTGTCTCTGCATCCAAATTTCCCCATTTTATAAGGCCCCAGTCATATTGGATTAGAGTCTACCTTAATAACCTCATTTTAACTTGATTACCTCTATAAAGACCCTACCTCCAAATAAGGTAGGGGTTTTAACTCCAACTTATCCATTTTGCAGGGGACACAATTTAACCGTATCAGCAGGGGGTAAGAGTCCTGTCTGAATTCTAGCTCTGACATTTATCAATTTTGAGACCCTGGCATACCTCATTTCCCTCCCTTAAATGAGGATAAAATAGATAGTATCTACACCATGCTGTTGTGAGGATTAAGTGAATTAGTACATGTAACACATAGAATACTGAGTAGTACAATGCATGTTAGATATTCGTTAATTCATCAAATAGTTTGAACACCTATTAAGTACCAGGCACTGTTCTAGGTGTTTGAGACACAGATATAATCAAAACATGCAAAAATACCCACGTTTGTGGATCTCATAATTTAGTGGGAAAAGAAAAAAAATACAAATAGAACACATAGACTATCAGACAGTAATGTGTTATAGAGCAAAATAAAGCAAGACAGTGGCTAGAGAGCATTGGGGGTTGCAATTCTGGATCAGAGAGGGCCTCACAAATTTGTCATTTGATCAAGGACCTGACGAATGGGAGGAGACAGTTAGGTGCTTATCTGGAGCTTTTAGATAGAGAAGGGTTTCCCCACTTCAGCACTACTGACATTTGGGGCTGGATTATTCTTCTTTGCGGGGGTGGGCGGTGGGGGGGACTGACCTGTGCATCGCAGGATGTTTAGCAGCATGCCTACTAGATGCTAGTAGTGGTGAGTAACATCTGCTACCCCAGTTGTCACCACTCATCTGACAACCAAAGATGTCTCCAGACATTGCCACATGTCCTGTGGGGGACAAAATCACTGCGGTTTGAGAGCCACTGAGACAGCAAAAAAGTAAAAGCCCAGGGGCAGGAGTGGACTCAGCTTGTTTGAGGCACAGCAAGGAAGCAGGCAATAGGAGATGAAATTAGAAGGGAGAAGGATGAACCACACATATCATCTATGACCTTGAGGCCAGCAGATGGGAAGCTACTGGAGGGTTAAGAGCAAAAAGACAGCACAACTTGACTCACATTTTAAAAATATTCCAGTTGGCTGCCACACTGAGAATTGCCCGTAGGTACAAAGACAGAAATGGACACCTCAGCGGGGAGGCTATCACAGTAATCCTATTATTGGTTTATTTACTTTTTTTTTTTTAATTTAATTTGGTCACTGATTTGCCTGGATGGTCATGGGACTACTGAGAGAATTGAGCTAAGATCTGGGGAAGAAAAGAGGAAGGAGAATTAGCACAAAAGGAAAAGGCTAAGAGTGGGCAAGGTAGCTTTTCACTGAAGTGTAAGGCAGTACTGTAAAGTCAATTTGAAAGAGCAGAGGGGTTGCACAGGACAAAGAGAGAATGTTGGGGCAAGTCTGTGCACAGGGCCAGTGAATGCTATACTAAGGAATGGGAGCTCTGGTCTGTAGGGAACGGAGAGCCTTTCAAGCTTAAGCAACCAGGAAAACTCTGCAGCAGGGTGCAGATCACAGGAGTAAGAAAGAATACTTTCAAAGGGAGTTTCCTGAAATAATACGGGCGAGCGGTAACAAGAGCCTAAGTTTAGGTGGAGGAAGAGCATGAGCACGACATTCTGAAGGAAGCAAAGTGAAGTTCTGCCCAAAGATTTGGAATTACCTTCTGCAGGGTAATTTTGCTTGTAGGCAAGCGCGCACTACTGACTTCGCAGCCGGGGTCTGGAAAAGTTTCCATGGTATCAGAGACCAAGCAAATGCCAAGCCCACCATGAAATGGTTTAAGCAGTGTAGGGCAGGACTTTTCTTGGAAGTGGTGTCCCCAGAGGAGGGTGTGTTAAGTTTCTTCAAGGGTCTTTTCAAAAAGACTCCTACCTGTAAGTGAGAAGAACTATGCCGAGTACTGACAACGAAGGGAAAAGTAGGTCTGCAACCAAAGAGTTCTTTCAGGATGGTCGAGCATTTCAATTTCTAGATTTAAAACGTCTCAGCAGGTTTAGCAGAACAGGGTAGGTACATCAAACCAGTCCCACTACTTTTTAGGTGGGAGCAACAAGGACGCCTGCCCCCTCCTTTCGAGTACGATTTCCGAAGGGACCTCACAAGACTCACCACCTTCTTTCTACCCAGTTAACAGAGGTAGTGGGCGGCCGCCCAGCAGCGAGCAGCGGCTGCTAGCGTCGCCACCGAGGGTGTGGCGCTCGCCGCGGACCGCGGGAGGGAGAGAGGGCGGCGCGGCTGGGCGGGGCGAGGAGGGGGGCTGCGGGGCGCGAGCGGAGGAACTCGGGAATCGACCGCCTCCGGCACCGCCCCAGTCACCTCGCTCTGCGGCCACCCGGCACCAGGAGCAGTCCCAGGCGGCGGCGCGACGGTCCCCGCCATGTCTGCAGCCATGAGGCAGAGGTTCGACCAGTTCCTTCACCAGAAGAACTGCATGACTGACATCTTGGCCAAGCTCGAGGCCAAGACCGGCGTGAACCGGAGCTACATGGCCCTCGGTGAGTGTGGGGCTGCGGCCCGCGATCCCGCCGCTTGCCCGGCCCGGGAGCGGCTGTCGCATCGCAGCTGGGACCACGGGCTCGGTGACAGACGGGGGTGAGTGGCGTCGTCGGGGACAGAAGTGGCCGCCTGGACAGGCCAGGGGCCAGAGACCTCGCCCGGGGCGGCCCGGTGGCGGGGCGCCCGGGACGTGGAGCCGGGGACCGGCCGGCGCTGACGTGTCTGCCCTGCGGCCCAGTGTCGTGTGCCTGTGGCCGAGCGCAGAGCTGACGCCGAGTGGCGGGGTCCCTGCTGGAGGGAGCGCGGTCCCCGTGGCGGAGTACCGGGTCCTAGCCAGACCCTCCGCGGAGTTGGGCGCGGGACAGGAGGGGCTGCGGACAGGCGCCGGAATCCCGGCCTGCCCAGACCCTCCAGGAAGGAAGCGGGGCTCCTGCAGCTGGTGCGCAGCGTGGCGTGGGGCCCCTTGCGGGAGGGACGGGGGAAGGAAGGGCACAAAGGTGCGGCCTGCCAGTATCCCCAGACCAAAGGCAAAGCCCCGAGAAGGCGCGGGCCCAGCCTCGGTGCGGTTTCTCTCCAATGCCTAGAACGGGCCAAGCTTTGCGGTGTTGGCGGGGGCTGCCCGGCTGGAGCGCCTGTGTGCCACCCGACCCACTTCCCTCCTCGTGTCTGCAGGTGTCATCGGGCTGGTGGCTTTGTACCTGGTGTTCGGTTATGGAGCCTCTCTCCTCTGCAACCTGATAGGATTTGGTTACCCAGCCTATGTCTCGTAAGTGGCTCCCCCTGCAACCGTCCCTTCCTCCCCTTCACTCCCCTTCCCCCATCCAGAGCTGTTCTAGTTGCTGTACCATCCCCATTTCCCTGGGAGAGTGGTCAGAGGACCAAAGAGTAGTAACTGACTGCTTAAGGCTACATATTTTAGAGCTTTACCTTGACACCTGATCTCCCGATGACTAGCCGAAATGTATATTTCATCAGGTTAAACTGGCTGAGTGTATGCCTTCTAACAGCTGCACAAATGAAAGGCAGAGCAAAGTCGACCTTTACTGGTGGGACGATCTCAACGGGTACAGAGAGCCGATTCTTTCTCCCTAATAATTATTTCAGTGTGTATTTCACCTTATATTTATGTACACAGTAAATCCCCATCAATTAGAGCTTCTTTAATTCAGAAGTAATGTTAATTCAGACACTGGGGAGAATTTTGTCTTCTTTATATTAAAAAGGCTCGCCACTTATTACAGGCAAACGGGAAACACTTATCCTAGTATAAAAACAAAAACAAACCTTATAAAATGCATCCCTAATATATCTCCTTGGTTATATAAATGACCCATCTATATAATTAATCTAAATGGCAAGTGAATCTTATCAGATTACGATCTGACTTTTCTGCTAGCTGAGGCTGTTTTTACTCTACAGTGTGTTTAATTTGAAAATATTCTACAATTTCATTTTTCCATTCATTCAATAGGAATTATGCTTCCCCACAAATAAATTTTGTTGTATTCTACAGTTCTTCCCAAGAAAGCTGGTGGGTTTTACTTCTATTGAATTGGTCTGTACAACTTTCCTCAACCACAGGGATTAAAAAAAAAAGGAAGAAAATATTTCAGCCGGAAGGCTAAGACACCAATAACACATTATTACGACTGTGTCTATCCTAGGCCCGGCTAGAATTTAATATATGACTAGAAAGGGGAAATGTGTTTTAGAAAAAGTTCGGACTTGAAAAATTAAATCGAAATTACATAAGTAGTAATTACTGAGTTAGTCTGGTACAGACCCTTAGTGGCTCCAGAAAATCTAACTACATATAGGACACTACTTGCTTTTGAATTTGGAGATCCTCTCCAGCATTATCGGCTAAAGTACCATCCACACTGTTTGTGTATACCAAACAATTCTGAAGACAGACCAGAAAAACTGGTTTGACTTTCAGATCAATGAAAAAGTTATAAGAATAGCAGTTCTCCATAAAATAATAGATGGTGTAGATAGAAAGTTTGTAGGCAACACTGGTTCAAAATGGCTTGCACATCACTGTGTCTGTGATAATGGACAAAATAACCAGGTAGAACATTCCTTTACTTTTCTTCTGTTTGTGTATTCTACTTGGAAGAGTTCTTTTAGTAATAAAGATTTTGAAGCATTTTTCAAGTTTGTGCTTCAGATCTTATTGATCACATTTAATAACTGCCTAGCTGCTTGAATTGTTTTGAACTAGGGAAGACTGTGGATCTTTAAAAATACTGAAGAGCATAAAAAACATTTTTTCCACATCTGTGCTATTTGGTGAGTAATCTTGTGAGAAACATAACCTTGTCTGTTGGTGTGATTAGATGATTGATATGGGCTTTAGAAAAGTAAAAATCTGTTTCTGGGTGGGATGTATAGATCCATGTATGTGGAAGTGGATGTGACTGAAGGCAGACAGGGCTTGGACATGCTTTTCTTTGACCTACTGGATTAATTCTAGCAGGAGCCACTTTGTTTGTCTGTTTTTAAATTAATTTTTATTAGAGTATAGTTGCTTTACAATGTTGTGTTAGTTTCTGCTGTGCAGCAAACTGAATCAGTTATACGTATACATATACCTCTTAGATTTCCTTCCCATTTAGGTCACCATAGAGCATTGAGTAGAGTTCCCTGTGCTATTCAGTAGGCTCTCATTAGTTATCTATTTTACACATAGTAGTGTCTGTATGTCAATCCCAGTCTCCCAGTCCATCCCACCTTGCCCTTCCCCGCTTGGTAACCATAAGTTTGTTCTCTACATGTGACTCTTTCTAGCAGGAGCCATTTTTAAAGTCATATTTTAAAAGTAATTTCAAGCAAGTCAATTTCAGTTTTTTATCATTTGTTTGAACTCATTCTTCCATTCATTTTCTACATAGTCAATTGAATATTATTGGCTCTCTTTATTTACAAGAAGCTAAGTGTTCGTGCCTATTGCTAGGAATTCTGTGAAATGGTAGAGATGGTCATGTATCTGAGTAGTTCAGGTAAGTGGGTTTTATATATTTTAGAATTTTTTTATTCACCAAGTAGATACACTTTTCTATCTGAGTATTCTGAGGCAAAGTGACATTTGTAGTAATAGGAGTTGGAAGAGTATTAAAAATCTAAAAAAGGGGATTTAATGATTTAAATAAACATTCAGGAAACAATTTATGAGTATCTCTAGATTAGTATTTATTCATAGGATGCTTCCTTTTGGTACAACCAGCTTTTACCTTTAAAATGAATACAAGATCCTATTATCATAAGGGAATTAAGTGAAGGTTGGTCTCTGGGTGCTTGGATTTTTCACTAAAACAGTGCTTCTCAGCCTTGGCTGCCCATTGGAATTATCTGAGGAGCCTTAAAAAGTGCTGATGCCTGGGCCCTATCCCCAAAGATTCTGATGTAATTGGTCTGGGGTGCAGCCTGGGTTTTGGAATTTTTAAAAGAGTCTCATGTGCAGCCCATGCTGAGAAGCCCTGCTGTAGAGCAGCAGCATAACCTGCGCTTGTTACACTTGAAGAGGGGGTGAAAGGGGCAGAAGAACAGCCTGCTAACCCTGGGAATAGTCCACAGGCCCACCTGGCCTCTGCTTTGTGAAGGAGGTTCAAGGACACATGGGATTGTGTGCACAGTAAAAGCACGCAGACCCCCAGTTAGTAAACATTCAGGCAATCACGGTTATATTAGTCAAATCAAGTCTGTTCATTGCTTAACTGATGTAACTGTACAATTGTCAGAAAGTCCTTGTAAGTGGTACTATTAGTAGCACCACAATCAGTGTTACTTAAGATGTGATCTGTGACCACTTTAATTGTTCTCCTTGTCTCTTGGAATTCTCCCCAGCCAGAGTTATTTTTAAAAATACAGGTTCATCTCTTTATTTTTAAAAATACAGGTTCATCTATTTAGCAAACATCAAATGCCAACCATGCACCAGACACTGTGGCAGCACCTCAGATACACCAGGGACTAAGTTGGGCATACTCCCCATCTTTGCATGACTAGTCTACAGGGTGGACTGCAATAAATAGTAAAGTAGTGACAGTGTGGTGAGCCCTCCACAGAGCACCCGCAGGGAGCTGTGGTAGAGATTAACAGGAGGGGCCCCCTGTAGGTATTTATCTGAGCTACTATTTGAGTAAAGACTTGAGGGATGAGAAGCTGCCCGCTGAGAGCAGAGTCAGGCAGAGGGAGCAGCGAATGCCAGGCCCTGGGCAGCCAGGCGCTTGGGCCGTTGAAGGACCTGGTGCGTTGGAAGCTCTGAGAGGGAAGAGGGGCGAAGGAGGACCAGAGAGGTGCAGGTGCCATCAGGCACAGCTGGTGGCTGGCACACCAAGTGTGCATTTTATTCCAGGTAGCTGTGGGGAGTTTGCATGTTTTCTGATTGCCTTGGATGGGTTCTAAGTAGGAGATGACATGTTACAATGTACATTTTAAGGTCATTCTGTCTGCTGTGATTCCTGGAAGGAATTGGTGATCCTGCCAAACTATTGCTAATAGTCCTTCCTTTCTCACCTTTCAGCTTTTGCTCCTGCTGCTTCCTTTCCTTGGGCCACCATAGAATGGCCCACAGATTGTGCTTAATGGTCAGTGATAGGCTTAGAGGCTGCAGGGTGCAGAAGTGAAATAAGGAAAAGCCTATTTGGCTTCGTAGCTTTTCTCGTGACTCACTACCTGGGGAAATCTGTGGGTGGGGCTCAGGTGCACCTGGCTTCACACCAGGCCTTGTCGTGTTGGAGCACTAGACAGCTGGAGGCCTGGCTGGCCCTCGGGGCGGGGCAACCCGTGCCTTATCAGGTAGCCCCTTCCTACTGGTTACTCTTATTTTCTGCGTATATCATTTCCCTTTGAGAGCAGGGCCATTAATCCTCTACCTCTAAGTTTCCAGACATTTTGGCCACCCTTTATAGGCAATTTGAAATATAATTCCAGACTTCTCATTATCAAGAGCTGTTGACAGAATGACTTTAATCTCCCTACTTCCTTCTATTTCTGATAAGAGAAGGCAGACTACTGGATAATAATAGGAACCTTTATTATTACAGCTGACCTGCCCCTCCCCCCATTTTTTGCTGAGATATAATTTCCATGCAACCCTTTTAAAGTGTACAATTCAGCGGTTAGTATGAAGTTTTGCAACCATCACTGCTTTCTTTTTTTTAATAAATAAATTTATTTTAAAAAAAAGATGATGCAGGAAATATAACAGAAGCAGAAGTAAGATCTCACCCAACAATTTTTATGTAATGTTAAATATAGCATTACCATTAAAATATCTCCAAGGATTTTTAATCTTTTTTGTATAAATAACTTTCACTGCTCTTAAGTTTATGATCCCCTCTCCCAACTATTATTCTCAGGTCAAAAAAACAATGGAAGTCGTCTAACAAATAAACCCTTAACAGCCACCACGTGTGTCACTTTTATAAGAAAATTACTGAAATTTTGAGAAAAATAAGGTAAAATAAACTGGAATCTAGAAAATGCATGACACAAAAACTAAACTGTGATCCCTTGTGTTTAAAAATCTTAAAAAATTGTTTTTAGCTCTGGTGGAGTTCCAGATCCACCCCATTTTTCTCTCACACATTATTACGAAGAGAAACTACTCCAAAATAAAAATAATAATGTCGTGCATACTAAATACAGTCTTTAAAATATGTTCCACATAAGAGCTCTTCCAAAGAAAAGCCACAAATTTCCTTTAATATGGAAAGTAAGAGTTCCAGGCAAGTATCTCTTTTGTAACAGTAAGTCTCTCTTAACAGTTTTAATATCCAGGTTTTATAAAACTATTGGCAAAAAAAAAAAAAAAAAAAAAAAAGAACTATTGGCTACCATTCAATCTGAAATGTCTAATCCACAAAAAACAAAGCATGAATAGGTATCTTGCTAAGTATCAGCATCTAAGGAATTTATTAAAAATACACATGGGGCTTTCCTGGTGGGGTAGTGGTTAAGAATCTGCCTACCAGTGCAGGGGACACAGGTTCGAGCTCTGGTCCGGGAAGATCCCACATGCCGTGGAGCAACTAAGCCCGTGTGCCACAACTACTGAAGCCCGTGTGCCTAGAGCCCACGCTCCGCAACAAGAGAAGCCACTGCAATGAGAAGCCCGCACACCGCAACGAAGAGTAGCCCCTGCTCGCCACAACTAGAGGAAGCCTGTGCGCAGCAACAAAGACCAAAAGCAGCCCAAAATAAATTAATTTATAAAAAAATAAAAATACTCATTATTTCAGGCCCTACGTATTTATACATCTCCCTTGTTTGACTTAAACAGGATAAACATTCAAGTCTAAGAAATATTGTTCCTAACATGGACACCAAAAAGAAGATTCCTATAATAAAATGTTGCCTACTTTTACAGGTTTCACACATTCTCCACAGTAAATGAACATTCATTCATATTGCCAATGCAATTTTTGTTCTCTATCCATTATCATAAATTATAAAACGTATGTCCCATCAGTTTGCAAAAAGTATGATGGAATAGTAGAATTAAAGATTCCACAGGTTTTTCTTTTTATATTAAAGCCAACTACCCATCTCTTCAGTTTAACTCTTTAACCTCCTTCAAAACCTGTCTAAACTCCTAAACCTAAAACTCTAGTGAGCAAAAGGCTAGAAGCACTTCAGGTGCCAATTAGAAAATACCTGGTCGGGGCTTCCCTGGTGGCACAGTGGTTGAGAGTCCGCCTGCCGATGCAGGGGACACAGGTTCGTGCCCTGGTCCGGGAAGATCCCACATGCCGCGGAGCGGCTGGGCCCGTGAGCCATGGCTGCTGAGCCTGCGCGTCCGGAGCCTGTGCTCCGCAACGGGAGAGGCCACAACAGTGAGAGGCCCGCGTACCGCAAAAAAACCCAAACAAACAAACAAAAAGAAAATACCTGGTCATTTGCTCTTATCGTTTACACTATACCAAGAATATGATTTACTAACAATGTACTACATTAAAATGATAAAATTCTGTAATAAAGGCATTGTAACTATCAACTATATCAAAATAATAGAATTTTTCTTGTATCCCAATATTTAGTACATTTGGCCTGTGTAGGAGATCTGGCTGCATCTTTACATAAGACAGCCATGAGAGTATAATCATCACAGAGTGACCAGCGGTTTCTAAGTACCATGACCTCTCCTTGCTCTACCCTCTGAATTTCCCCCCAAAATAGGGCTCCCTCAGCCTAATGACTGCAACTATCTACCATTCCCATAGTCAAGTCTCATGGGTCAGATAAAGATAAAGTGGCAGGGCATGTAATATTGAAGGAATGACCCAAGATGCCTCTTACCCAGTCTCTCCACAATAATTTTATACTCTTATTTTCCATCTTGTACCTTTATACCCAGCCCTCTGGCGACCCTGCCCCAGTCAACCCACAGGTACAGAAATGAAAGGAAGTTTGAGCTCCCAAGAGAAAAAGTTATTTTGATTTCTGTTGCCACATGATGAAAATCTAGAGGCATTTAACATGAAAATATTGTTATACCTAGCAGACGGGTTCCATATGAATATACTTCAAGTACGTCAGTGTTTAAATAAGCTGCTGTTGACTAGTATGGAAATCTAAGAATTTATAACATTAAAACCTCAAATACATTTCCTTATAGAGAAACAATCAGACTAGTGTACATTTATAATACAGTCAATTTGTAGCTGAGAAATGCCTTTACTAAGATATGTAAACCTTATTCAAGTGCATTTATAATACTCAAAAGTACACTATATATAAAAAAATCACAGGACAGTCTTACTAACATCCCCCCCATTGCCTCAAAAATTTTATAATTCAACTTAAACATATTCAAGAAAAAAACCAGTCAGGTCCATTAAAAAAAAAAAAGACAAACCTTTACATATAAAAATTAGTACCTGATCCATCTGTTCCTGAACCAGATCTGACAGACGCATCTGTGAAGGAAATGGATTCAGAATCAGAGTCGCTAGCCTCACTTCAGGTGTCATAAACATTTCCCTCTTCCTTCTGGTCTCTCTCATCCTGTTCATCTTCCTCCTCCTCCTCCTCCTCCTCATCGTCATCCACCTCTTCATCTTCCTCTGCATCTTCTTCTGATTCTTCATCTTCTTCCACATCTTCCACCCCTTCCTCCTCATTCTCAGTGTTGTTGCCTTACTCATCAGAAGAACCAGTGCTGCCAGTCTCATGGTCAGAGCCATATTCTTCAGAGTTCACTTCCTCCTTAGAAGACTGGCTGCATCTGCTTGCACGTCTGTCCACTTCAAGCCCAGTTCTCTCAGAGCCATCTGGCGTAAGGGATTTGACCCTCCTTTCAGGATCCCTTTTCCGCAGACATGTTTTTTCAGGTTGACTTTTATAAGGTTCTCTGGAGGCACTGCTTGACAAACGAATTTTCCGATCAGCTTCTAGATGATTGTTTCAGATCTTTGATATTCCTCATTTTTATACTCTGTGACTGACTCCTTTTGTACTAACCATTCTTTTTTTTTTTTTTTTGCGGTACGCAGGCCTCTCACTGTTGTGGCCTCTCCCGTTGCGGAGCACAGGCTCCGGACGCGCAGGCTCAGCGGCCATGGCTCACGGGCCCAGCCGCTCTGCGGCATGTGGGATCTTCCTGGACCGGGGCACGAACCCGTGTCCCCTGCATCAGCAGTCGAACTCTCAACCACTGTGCCACCAGGGAAGCCCTGCACTAACCATTCTTTTGTTATTGCTAACTGATGAGCTCAGTGACTTAGAAATCAATTGTCTTGAATGAACAGAAGGCTTTTGTCGCTTTGTGTCAGTAGATTCCATTTGGTCACTTTTTCTTTGTGAACCCTTTTTCTCATTTTTATCTTGTTCACTCTCTGGATTTTGGAGTTCATTATCCTGTTCTGGTACTTCAGTCAAAATATCATCTAGAACATTAAGTTCTCCATCTGCTAGTGTTGGAAGGGCTCCTGCAGAGGTGGGGTGTGGCTGTGGCTCACCACGGGGACAAGGACACTGGCAGCAGAAATTCTGGGAGGTACTTCTTGGTGTGGGCCCTCCTGGAGTCTCCATTACCGCTTTCTAATTCCAAAACATGTTTATCACCCCAAAGGAAACCCTGTACCCATTAGCAGTCATTCTCCATTTCTTCTACACCCCAGTCCTCAGAAACCACCAATCTACTTTCTGTCTCTATGGATTTGCCTGTTCTGGACATTTCATATAAATGGAATCATATAATACGTGGTTTTTGGTTTCTGGGGCGGCCCTGCTTTGAATGGCACAAAAGCCATTCTGAGAGACCTCTCGGGGAGTGTGCTTTGCTGCACCGTCACATACACAAAATCAGAGCCCGAGACCGAAGGTAACTGCCTCCCAGTGGTCCCAGAATGTGGAGGCTGCTCCTGTCCCTGCTTCTTTATTCAAGTGTAGTTATGACAGAAGTCTAATGACTTTGTTTTCTATTTTTATCTTTGCCCTGCAGAGAAGGGAAAGGAGGAGGGTTGTCTTTTTGTCCAACTCAGCCATCTTTTCGTTTAAAATTCTATTAAAACGTCTGTTACTTTTCCTCTCATTTATTTCGTATGTTTCTTAAGGATCAGGTGGCCACCTTCCTGGGACTATCAGAGGTGGGCCTTAGAGATCAAACATGTAGTCTGATCACTTTTCAAAAGACTGAGGGACAGAGAGAGTTAGAAGGTTTTCCAAGGTCACACAGAGGCTAGACTTGTAACTGAGGGCTCCAGACCTACACAGAAATGTGAAAGCACATTTAGGCATATTTTAGTACCAAGCTTGAAAAGATTAAATATGCTTAGAGTCCAGAATTTTAATGTCTGTATTTAATGTTTGGCAACACTTTTCAAATCTGATACCCACTTTAGTGATGTGTCATTTTATCTTCTGTGTGTCCTCACCAGCCCATTTTAGCCTTTTGCTATCAGTACAAAGAGTGTTACTGCTTTTAGGTCTTTGCACGGCTGCTGAACACCGGTGTAGCCCTTAATTTAATAAATACTTAAATATCTCTGTTTAAGTGCTTTATAAATATACCTTATTTAATCCTCATAACAACCCTATGATATAGGTATTATGATTATTCCCATTTTACAGGTGAGGAAACAGAGAAAGAAGTAACTTGATTAAGGTCTCATAACAGTAGACGGTGACACTGATATTTAAACCTAGGGAGTTTGGCCCCAAAACCCATGTTTTTAACTTTTCGTTATATTGCTTCCCATATGGCTCTTCAGGTGTCCCACAGATACATGCCATAACCTTATATAGAGATGAAAATTAACTACTGATGTAACTTTTTCTTTTATCAGTTTGACACTGTCAATACAAATACATGACCTTCATGCAGTGTAGTTCTCAAATAAGGTACTACCATCCCAAATCATATATCTGCACACATAGTCATTTGCAGTGTTTTGTGAACATGAGTTAGAATATATTACTAACAAGTTCTTTCTCTTGTTGGCTGTGGTACAGCATTGATTTACAACAGCAGCAATATAGCTCATCATGTGCAGAGACCTGCTTTTTTTTTTAAGCAGTGCAGTGCATGCCCATCTGAAGATGACACACTGCATTGTATCTCCTGAGGAAATGCAGCCTTGTCTTTAGGTCTTTGTCAGGAGGCAACGAATCTCAAGGGGGAGATGTTTGGGGATGGTCCCTATGAGGTCAGATCAGAAAAGGGGATCGTGAGGGAGAATATTTGAAGGAGACAGTCAAAATAACTACAAGAGTTGTAAGACAGTCTACCACAAGTAAAAGCTACAACATCTTAGCAAATGATGCACAGCAGATAACATGAGGGAATATAGGTTAAAAAGGGTTGAAATCTACTTATTTACAGTTTGCAATGACAGATTCCTGAACAGGTTCACTACCCAGAGGAGAATTTGGGAAAGTCGCCATGGTTCTGACTCATGGTTCTGAACCACTTTCTGTTTCTCAAGAGCAAGTCATCTGAAGCAGAGCTAGGCTCCCCTAATGTTGCTGGAGGATGTGTATTTGTGGTTGTCTTCATGGACTCATTAGTAAGGGGTGTGTTTGTTTTCTTGTGTTTTTTAAAGAACTTGTAATTATCTTATTTTTTTTTCTCTTTTTTACTCATGAGCATTTGGGAGCAGATATATTTTCTACTAAGCTGCTAATGTTCCTACTACACCAGCTTTTCTCTCTGCAACTGTGTGTTCTTTGTTGCTAGCGCTTTAGGGCAGAGCAGCTCATGCCCACACTTTCCTTCTCTGGGTAGTGTGAAGCACATGCACATTTTCTGGCCTACTGGGCACTTGGACCAAAAATACAACTGGCATTCTTTAAATGCCTTAAGCAACAGTGTAGTCGTAAACATTTAAACATTTACCTTTGTCAGCTTTTTGCTGGTTGTGTTTTCACTAAGTATTATGGCTAGCATTACTGAACTATTTTAAAAGGAAGGAGTTGTGGAGAAAACTTAAATGTAGATAATTAAAGCCAGCATTTTGGTTATGTTTTTGTTTTTTTCCCTTTGCCTGTGAGAAAAGAAAGTTTTGAGGAGCAAATAAGATTTAAACAGTTTATTCATGATCTAGTTTCTGGGCTCTAAAGCAGTTGTGGAGGGCGATCTCATTCCTAAGACTCTGTTCTGGAGTGTTCCCTATGAACTTTAATGAACTTTTTTTGTTCTCTTTATGGAGGCCCTGGAGATAGGGTCTATTTGTCCTTCTGAGCTGCCTCCCTCCGCCACCCCCCCCACCCCGTACCGTCCTAGAGCTCTCTTTTTTAGGACTTTGAATGAGAACTCTGTTTTTCAACTTAATATCCTCAGATAGTATTTAAAACAAATATAAATACTTATGGGCCATTTTAAGATATTTAGTGCCTATCAATAATATTACCAAGTAATTAATTTTTTGAATAAATGATTATAGCAGAAGTTTAAAAACAATTTCAAAAATTGCTAATGAAATTACTTTTGTAGCAGTTGAAATATAAGCAGGGGGTGCAGAAACCTATCCTGATTTCATTCTAACACTCCCTGATTCCTGGGAGTGGAAGAATCAGGGAGTGGAGCTATCATGCGTCCCTCTCACATGGCTACTATATATATCCTGCAGCTTCTGGTAGTTTGGCCAGGTGATCTAGTTAAGGGATCACTTACATGTCAGAGGTAACTCTGGACTGCTGTCTACATCTTGATGCGGCCCTCTTTTGTCTGGGAAAGGTCAGTTTAGGTTGTTCTTATGCAGGTTGTGAGGGTGCTTGAGCCTAAGTTAAATTTTCCGATGCCAGACCTGACATAGATATTATATATACAGAGCCATCAATTTTATTGACAGAGGGTTGTCCCAGTAGGATTTGCATCTGCTGTTTGTTTGTTTACTGAAGCATAGTTGATTTACAAAGTTGTGTTAGTGATTGCAATGTGGTGTACAGCAAAGTGATTCAGTTTTACATGTATATTCTTTTCCATTATGGTTTATTACAAGATATTGAATATAGTTCCCTGTGCTATGCAGTAGGACCTTGTTGTTTGCATCTGCTATTTTATTGCTTCAGGCGTTCATCTTTTTTAACTGTCTATTGAATAGTCTAAATGCATTCTGTTTTGAGTTATAAAATGTTAGCTAGGAGAGGTCTTAGAGATCAGGCTGCTGGGGCTATAGCTATCTTTAACAGATTTGGAAACCGAGGAGACAAAATGAAGTTTTATGGCTCAGGTCACAAGTCTGTTGAGGCAAAGCCAGGCGTAGGTGTAGGGGTGCCTGACTCCCCTGGCCTGCCCACTGCCAGCATTCCTCATGCTTTATATTCGACTGTGACTGAAGCTTCCATTTTGCATTAAAAAACAAAATGGTGAACAGTTGACAAATAAGATCAGTATAATTAAACACCAAAATATTTGACCAGTAAATGACTGCTTTTGGTTTTTTTGTAATTTAATCTCCGCTAGAGATGTTTTACAGACTCATCTTAAAATGCATTTGCTTGTGAATTTACCTTATATTATGCATTTCATTAAGTCAGTCATCTTATACTATAGGAGAACACTATTAAAAATGAAAGGAGCATGGTATATTTTTTCATTGTTCTTGTATAGTCATCTTATAGTTTCTACATATTTAAGAGGCATATTTGCTGCTAGTGATTGTATCTTTTTTGGTGTGGGGAGGAGGATTGGGCATGATATAAACAGTAAATAAGCAAATTGGTTTTATTGTATGTTTAGTTTTTTCCCTTTGTTTGTTTGATCTCTTGCTCTGTTGGTTCTCTCTCTTGCTTTGAAAGCACACCTACTCTGCAGTGAAAAACAAGTGTACTTTTCTGAGTGCCCATAGTTTCTGACCTTTTTTCCATGAAGAAGAAAAGTCTTTTCCTTACTGGCATGGAAATAAAATACTGTTCATGTCTTAAAATGTGTGATTTTTTTCCTTCTAATTTGACACACTGTATGTGTCAAATAATATTTGCAATGGCAGACTGCTAAACAGAGGTAATAGGAAATAGGAAAATTATTTTGAGCTATCAGGAATTCCTGCTTCCCATTCTCTAATAAACACAGCCAAAAGCAGTCCTACACGTAGTGGGAACTGTGGATGGTCACACTGTGTGTCTGCTGTATCAGAAAGGATTATAAACATTATGGTCTGTATTCTTCATATTCATGCTTCAAAGACTCTACCTTGAACTCTGGAATATTTGTTATTAAACATAACTTACCACGTTAGAAATAAAACAAAGCAAATGGACCAGAAGTAGATTCCTTTCTGTTCTTTACCAACAGCACACCTCAAAGCTTTTTATTGTTATAGGTTTTTTTCATGAACTGCTTTTTTTGATGTCCTGTCTGGTAATATAATCAACTCATTAAAATTAAAATCCTATTGATGACTACAACTGGTTTCAGTAGTAAAGCCAGTGGTCTGAAGACATATAATATTACTTAATTTTATATCATTTGGCTAGTATGAACTGTAGTGGCTAAGTTACATATGAACCATGTACAGTACAGGTAGTGTGTACCTAAGTTTCTTTGGCGTGAGTGATCAGAAAACATATGTACATGGACCTGATAATTACTAGTTGAATTAACCCCTGGGGAAATAGGTTAACTTTTATAATACTCAATTTTCTCAAATGTAAAAGGAAGGGATAAGTTAAACTCTAGCACAGGATCAAGATTTTAGTAAGTGTTTAATTAAGTGTGGCTACTTTTGATTAACATACAAAGAGGAAAACTGACAATCATTGTCATGGTTGTCTAACTCCATGTCATTGAACTTTAAATGATTAAGGAAGAACCTCCCAAGTAGTATTTTCTTTCACTTATTTTTTTCGCTTACTCTTTTTCTGTTCCTTATCTTACTTTTTCCTGTACTTAGATCAGCAGCTTAAGGCTTCGTTATTCTAAGGCGCAATAAAGTACCATAAAGTTTTCTTCTTCCAAGTTATAAATATGGCTAGTGGTTTTCTTCTCTTTTGGTACAGTGGTATACATGTTCCTAAGCCCTGGGCATGGTTTAACGAACAATTTTTAAATATTAAACCTATTTTTTACTTGTCTTGTTTCCATTGAGACTTCCAGTTTCCCATAACTCCTTCATTGGACCCCTCCCCACACACACGTGTGCTGCTTACTTAAGAATGGAATGATCTTTTGACTGTTTTTGACTTTATGTCCTTGAGCATCACTGTTTTGGCCCCAGAGCTTCAGTACAGTGTCAGTGCATGGTCAATGCTCGGCGTATGCTTGCATCCAAAAGAGTCTGTCACTGACAGTTGCGGTGGATTACCTAGACAGGGCCTCTCTGGCCATTTCACTTCACCCCCCACCACTAAGAATTGAGTGGAGAAAAGTAGAGCCAGTTAGGGTTTTGGTTTGTACTGACGGTAAACAATCTTACTTATTTTTTTCATTTCCTTTTTATCTTAAGAAAAATTTTAACAAAGAAGATTAAGCCAGACAGTCTTATTCCCTGTTAGAAGCTACCTTTAAAGTAAACCATTTGGAATACAGGACATAGGAATAAATAATTGCAAAACTTCTCAGTGAGCTTTTTGTGTTTGTGATCTATCTTATGCTTCTCCTTCATTGTAGACATAGATGTATATAATACTAAATATAATATACACACAGTTTATCCTTCATACTATTGTAGGAAATTGACATTTTTCAACTTAATGACATGAATGAAGGTTTTGAAATACCCATTAACCAGGAATAACCTTTGAGTCTGAAAAAGTTAATATAGTGTTAAAAATGCTTAATTTATAACTACATCAAAGTAAGAGAATGCAACATCCATCCAATGATAAATATAACTAAAGTTGTCATTGATGGAAGAAGAAAATCTCAGTAACAAATATCTATGACATATCTCAAAGGCTTAGAAAACATGGCTTTCCTCCACATATCTGCTTTTCCTATTTGCTAGTTTTAATTTCTTAATGATATAACGATAGAATATTTATAATAGTAAATATTAGGTAAAAGTTGGGTAGCAGGGCTTCCCTGGTGGCGCAGTGGTTGAGAGTCCGCCTGCCGATGGAGGGGACACGGGTTCGTGCCCCGGTCCGGGAAGATCCCACAGGCCGTGGAGCGGCTGGGCCCGTGAGCCATGGCCGCTGAGCCTGTGTGTCCGGAGCCTGTGCTCTGCCACAGGAGAGGCCACAACAGTGAGAGGCCCACGTACCGCGAAAAAAAAAAAAAAAAAAAAGTTGGGTAGCATATTATTTGACATATTGTTTATATTTGTTAATTGCTTATACCTCTGAAAGCTATTTACATGTTACACATAATAAACATGGACTTTGTCCTAAAAAGACAAGAATTAGAAACAGAAATATAAATACTAAAGGTTGTACCAAAGGTTGGTACAATTCATATATAGAAAAGCATTTTTATCTATTTTGCTTACTAATAGCATAAATCTGAATTAAGAGGATGTGCGTAAAGGTGAATGTTTCCCTGATGGATGTGTTGTGTCTGAAATAATTCTAAAAATAGTATGGAGGGTTATCTCTTTCCTGCCCTCCTACGTGAGCATTAACTGTAAACAATGATATATTTAATCAATAGATAAAACCTCAGTAAGGGAAGCAGAGCTGTTTCTGACAGTTACCTAGATATCTAAATATCTAACGTAAATTTGGTTTAGAAAGCTTTTGGTGGGGCCACTCACCTTTTATATCAGGGTTCAGTCAGCTGCTTCCATCAACAGTGGCCTGAACCACTGAATTATCTAGCATAATAAGAAGTCTGGAGGTTGATATTCCAGGGCTGGGACAGCAGATGTTCAGGCTTTTTTTCTGGTGACCTTGGAGTGCTGGCTTTCCTGCCCATGCCCATAGCTCCAAGGTATCACAAGACTGTTGCCTCCGTTAATGATTTTTGAACTAGTTCATCTCTAAAATACCTTCCTTTTGCCTCACAAAATTATTTAAACCCCCTGGACTGTCCTTAGTTTACATGATTTCGTTCTAATAAAGTACTCAGGGGACTTGCAGTTTAGTGGTGCCTGTGGGTCAAAGCATATTTAGGTTCTCTGAATGATGACTCTTAATTTGGGAGGGAGAGAATGCTGGTAGCCCAGGACCATATCTGCTCAAACTTTGGTTTCTTCACACATGTTTAACGCTATCCTTTGGCCATTTTAAGTTCGTGATCTTACGTTTAGAAAAAACAGCAAAGAAAGAAAGAGATGAGCCAACAAGGTAGAGTCAGCCAGTACCCAGTCACTGGCGCTGGGTGGTCTGGACAAGGGCTGGCCAGTGGTTACCTCCCTATCAGTACCAATCCGATACCAGCATCAAGACTTTTGGCCAGTCCTCCCCTGTAGCATGGGCCTGAAAACTGTTTTCAGCGGCGTCCAAATTTGTTGCCATTGACCTGCAAATAGGATTTTTGGATTTCAGCTAACCATTTACTCTCTGTAGCATTTGGGATTTGGAGAGTGAGGTACAATTCATGAGTAATTCCCCTAATCATCCTTTAGCCTTATTAACAATGCTGTTAATCCTTTACCCATTCTACTTAGCCAGAAGGACTGGAGTGTTCTTATTGCTCTTTTCTTTTTAATCTCTTGCCTCTCTATGATAATAATAAACTATCACCACCATATTATAGTTACTACCTAATGTAATATTTCTGAGTGCTTACCCTGTTTAAGTGCTTAACATGTATCAACTAAGTTAATCTTCACAGCAACACAATGAGGTTTATCATCTTTACTTGACAGATGAGCACACTGAGGCCCAGAATAACTTGCCCACGGTCATGTATTGGGTTGGCCAAAAGGTTCATTCGGTTGATGAATACGTTGTTCAATAAAGTTCTTGGTGAAAATGAAAAATGTGTCTACTTAAAACCAAATGACCTTTTCGGCCAACCAATACCTAGTAAGTGGTAGAACCAGGATACAAAGCTGCAAGCCAAGAATGGTGAAATGATGTAAAGCCAGGTGAGCACTGGGAAGAAATGAAGGGAAAAGCCTGGCTCTTTCATAGTCCAGTGTAATTAATAATTTTTTGATAGTTTGCTTTGTTTAAGGAGGAAATCAGAATGAGTCAATTGCATGTGATGGGCCGTGTGACTTTCTTTTCTCCCTCTGTGCCTTTCTGTGTGTATTGAAGCCCTTTTAATGCCCTAAAACACAATAGATTGTGTCTGATCATTGTTAGAGAGGTTTGTTTGTTAGAAAATCACGAGCTGTTTCCTCAAGAGAGAAATTAAATAAATGTGTCTGATGTTCACTTTAGTGTGTTTTTTTTTGTTTTTTTTTTTAAAGAAGATGTTGGGGGTAGGAGTTTATTTATTTATTTTTGCTATGTTGCGTCTTCATTTCTGTGCGAGGGCTTTCTCTAGTTGTGGCAAGCAGGGGCCACTCTTCATCGCGGTGCGTGGGCCTCTCACTGTCGAGGCCTCTCTTGTTGCAGAGCACAGGCTCCAGACGCGCAGGCTCAGTAGTTGTGGCTCATGGGACTAGTTGCTCCGCCGCATGTGGGATCCTCCCAGACCGGGCCTCGAACCCATGTCCCCTGCATTAGCAGACAGATTCTCAACCACTGCACCACCAAGGAAGCCCAGTGTGTGTTTTTAACAAAGCCCTAAAGAGAGACCTAGTCTCATAGGAGAAAGTAGTTGTATAAAGTCTGGTGCCCTGGGCTTCCCTGGTGGCGCAGTGGTTGGGAGTCCGCCTGCCGATGCAGGGGACGCGGGTTCGTGCCCCAGTTCGGGAGGATCCCACGTGCCGAGGAGCGGCTGGGCCCGTGGGCCATGGCTGCTGGGCCTGCGCGTCCGGAGCCTGTGCTCCGCGGCGGGAGAGGCCGCGGCGGTGAGAGGCCCGCGTACCGCATAAAAAAAAAAAGTCTGGTGCCCTGTGGTTTTTTTTCCTTCCAAACAAATATTTTTCCTCACTTTCATTATTTAAAGTAGTACATGCTATATATGTATAACTGATTCACTTTGCTGTACACCTGAAACAAACACAACATTGTAAATCAACTGTACTTAAATTAAAAAAAAAAATAGTACATGAGAGCAGACTCACAGAGAATAAACTAGTGGCTACCAGTGGGGACAGGGACGGGGGGTGGGGCAATATAGGGGTAGGGGATTAAGAGGTACAAACTGTTAGGTATAAAATAAGCTATAAGAATATATTGTACAACACAAGGAATATAGCCAATATTTTATAATAACTATAAATGGCATATAACCTTTAAAAATTGTGAATCTCTGTACTGTACACTTGTAACTTATATAATATTGTACACCGGCTGTACCTTAATTAAAAAAAATAACACATACTCATTGTAAAGATCTTAAAAAAGTAAAATTCTACAATCCCAATACTCAGGATTAACTGTATACAACTTGAAATATATATTTCTGAATACCATTCTTGGTCTGTAAACACATGCAAATATATCTTTCTTTTTTCTTTTAAACACAAAATTAGTGATCTCTTTTGACACAAAACTATATCTTGGACATCTTTTCCTGTTACTGTCCTTTTCAAAGGCTTCAGAATATTTCATTGTATGGATATACCTAAATTTATTTAAACAGTCCATTCTGCCCTTAAAAAAATGTGTAAACACATGCTTCTATAATCGTTTTTTTTCTATAATCTTTTAGTTTGAGTTGAAATTCATTTTAATATCACTCTTTCTTCTTTGAACTTCATTTTTTGTGTCTATAAAATGTGGAATTTGAACTAGTTCTTTAAGATATCTTCCAGTTCAACATTCTACAATTTCTAATTTGCTCAGTGAATTTTTAGGACTGCTAGCTGCTCCCATAATATTGCCAACCATCTTCCTCACCCTAGGCCCATCTCCTGCTCACCCAGGCCTTGCTTCCTTTTGCCACCTGCTTGAGGGAGGTGAAGCTCTGCCTCTAGAACATGGCAGGTGGCTCAGGAGAGAATAAGGAGCCACAGCTCTGGGCTTAGGTGGCCAGGCTTTGGGCCAGTGGTGAGAATGTGGCACTAACAGTGGGCAGAGAGCAATGTAAGACCATGGTGCCCGTCTTTTGTGAATGTGTCCTTCCCTAACCCCTGGGAGTAGTTCTGAGCCCAAGGTCACTGCTGACACCTGCCATTTGAAGACGAGGTGGCACTAGAGAGATAGTGGCCCAGGACTTTGGAGAGAGTGGTAGAATTGCTGTCAGCTGCCGTTGGGACAGTTTCAGAGCTCCTCTAGGATTGAGCTTTTCTTCTCTCTTGGCTTCTCATTCATTGCTGGAAAGGGGTGGCCTCCTCTCTGGCTATAGCTGATGGGACCCAAATCAATCATTTTGATTTTCTGTCCTAGAAATGACATGACGAAGTGGTACTGAAACTGGAACTTGTAGCTAGTGATTCTGAAACTTGGCTGTGTGTTAGGATCGCCTGCATATGTTTCTAAAAGCACATACCTGTGCTGTAGATGGTAGAGTTTGAGTCACTAGATCTGAAGAAGGACCTGGGCGTGTATAGTTTTGAAAAGTTCCCAAGGTGGATGTGGATCATCATCTAAGTTTGAGAACCAGCCCAACCTTTTTGGCACCAGGGACTGGTTTTGTGGAAGACAGTTTTTCCATGGACGGGGCGGGGGATGGTTCGAGCGGTAATGCGAGCGACAGGGAGTGATGGGGAGCAGAAGGTGAAGCTTCAGTCGCTCACCTGCTGCTCCCCTCCTACTGTGTGGTGCGGTTCCTAACAGGCCACGGACTGGTACCCAGTCCACGGCCCGGGGGTTGGGGCACCAACTCAGAATACCATCCTGTTCACTTTTTTTAAATAATTAATTAATTTATTTTTGGCTGTGTTGGGTCTTCATTGCTGTGCGTGGGCTTCCTCTAGTTGGAGCGAGCGGGGGCTACTCTTCCTTGCGATGCGCAGGCTTCTCATTGCAGTGGCTTCTCTTGTTGCAGAGCACGGGCTGTAGGCGCTCAAGCTTCAGTAGTTGTGGCTCACGGGCTCTAGAGTGCAGCCTCAGTAGTTGTGGCGCACGGGCTTAGTTGCTCCATGGCATGTGGGATCTTCCCGGAGCAGGGCTCGAACCCATATCCCCTGCATTGGCAGGTGGATTCTTAACCACTGAGCCACCAGGGAAGTCCCATCCTGTTCACTTCTAATGATCCCCCCACCTCAAGGAAGCAGGATGGAGGGTGGAATGGTCCTTTAGGAATCTGGATGTTGAGACTATGACCTTTTCTCCTGTTTGCTCTGTGCCCAAGTTAACCTTTCTAAGCCTTGATTTTCTCCAATAGAGAACTCTGGTCCCTTCCAAAAGTAAGATTATGAACTCCTTTTGTATTTATATTTATGCAATAAATATTTAGTAGCTGCCCACTTAGCACCAGACACTTTGCTAAGTGCTGTGCAGTCGGGTAGTGAGTGGTTCTCCCAATTAGGAAAACAGCTTGGGATAGAGAAACAGACACAGGCTTTGTTGGAGTTAGTCTTGGGTGTAAACCCAGTCTCTGCTGTTGCAGCTGGGTGCCCTGTCCACGTTATTTTTCTTCCCTAAGCCTCAGTTTCTTCCTCTCAAAAATGAGAATAACGTTACCTATTCCATAGGGCTATTCTGAAGGTTATATTAAATAATTATTAGGTTCCTACCCTTCCCATTCTTTAGCTTTGCCACTTTGGCTAAAGACCAAAAACTACACATGACCTAAGGATAGAGACCGCATCTTAGGATTTCTTGAATCCCCTGTGTTGCCTGAAAAGTTGATACATCCTCATTCTGATACGCGAGTTGAAATACCATTTAGCATAGGTACATGGCAGTAGAGCACATTGTCAAAGAATCACCCATGTGCAGAGGGCCAAATTCGAACACTTCTCCACACCAACAAGCAATTCTCAGATGCCAGCAGAGAGTCTGAGAGTTCAACTCAGTTCTGTCACCTTCTACCCGGAGATAGAATCAAATTGCACAGGTAAAGGGCTCAGTCCAACAAGACTGCCTTCCACTTCAGACACCAGTAACAAGCCCGGGTTGTTAACCTGTGCTTCTGACCAACTGGCTAGAAATCAGAGGTCCCGACGTCCCCCTCTTCAGGTTCAATTAGAATGGCTCACAGAACTCAGGAAAACCATTTACTCACTAGATTACCAATATATTATAAAAGGAAACAAATCAATAGCCAGATGAAGAGATACATAGGCGAGGTCCCAAACAAAGGAACTTTTGTCTTCATGGAGTTTGGGGTCCAGCATGAGTGGCACAAGGAAGCATTGTGGTTCCCCAACATGGAAGCTCTCTGAAAAGGGACAAAAAGCTGTCCTTTGGGGTTTTATGGAGGCTTCATTACATAGTCATGACTGACTAAATAATTGGCCGTTGGTGATCGATTTAACCTCCAGCCCCTTCCCCTCCCCAGAGGTCAGCGATGGGACTGAAAGTTCCAGCCCTCTAATCACATAGTTGGCTCCAGGGACGTCCAGCTCCCCTCCTTATGTGCTTTATAAAAATCACCTCATTAACATAACAAAAGACACCTTTATCCCTCTCAACACTTCAGAAATTGCAAGGGTTTGGGGAGCTGTGCAGGAACCTAGATGAAGACCAAATATATAGGAGAACTATATTTTGGTCTTTGGAATGACCAAATATATATTTTGCTTATAAATCACAATTTTGCATCCACTCATTTGGACAAGACAGTATATATGTAAATAGGGTTCAGGAAATCCCGGTATTAAGCACTTTTCTTCTTATCTCTTTGAGTCTTAGGTTCCTCAACTGTACACTGAGTGGGTTAGACTATCTTCTATGTTCTTTCTTGTTCTGACTAGCTTATGATGTTATGACATGTAGACACATTTTAAAAAATGAACATTGTGGTATTTTTAATTAAAACAGTAATTAACTGCTTCAATAATAGAAGTTCTATTTAAAAATTCTCTTGACCTTAATGAGACTCTGTGATCTTTTCCTATCTTTTTTCCCAGGCCTTGCTTTTCTACAAAGTTGTGTTCAATATGTGTGCTCAATTTTGAGTTCTTCCTACTTTTCAGTGTTACTATAGAGTGTTCCAAGTGTATCAGCATGGAAACTTTTGAATTCATATTGTTGATAAGTTAGGGAGCTTATTCCTTAAGAGACTGAACTTGAACTATTAGTTTTTCTGTTTTTGAATCTGTGGATCTTGACTAACATCTTAAAAATAATGACATAACAGGGCTTCCCTGGTGGCGCAGTGGTTGAGAATCTGCCTGCTAATGCAGGGGACACAGGTTCGAGCCCTGGTCTGGGAGGATCCCATATGCCACGGAGCAACTAGGCCCGTGAGCCACAACTACTGAGCCTGCGCGTCTGGAGCCTGTGCTCCGCAACAAGAGAGGCTGCGATAGTGAGAGGCTCACGCACCGCGATGAAGAGTGGCCCCCGCTTGCCACAACTAGAGAAAGCCCTCGCACAGAAACGAAGACACAACACAGCCAAAAATAAATTTAAAAAAATAATAATAATGACATAACAGTTTTCCAAGGCAATATTAAAGCAAAAAAACCCAAATGGGACCTAATCAAACTTATAAGCTTTTGCACAGCAAAGGAAACCATCAGCAAAATGAAAAGATAGACTAAAGAATGGGAGAAAATATTTGCAGACAATACGACTGACAAGGGATTAATTTCCCAAATATACAAACAGCTCATACAACTCAATAACAAAAAAACAAACAACCCAATTAAAAATGGGCAGAACCTTATATAGACATTTCTCCAAAGAAGACATACAGATGGCCACTAGGTACATGAAAAGATACTCAACATTATTAATTATTAGAGAAACGCAAATCAAAATTACAATGAGGTACCATCTCATACCAGTCAGGATGGCCATCATTAAAAAGTCCACAAATAACAAATGCTGGAGAGGGTGTGGAGAAAAGGGAACCCTCCTACACTGTTGGTGGGAGTGTAAATTGTGCAGCCACTATGGAAAACAGTGTGGAGATTCCTCAAAAAACTAAAAATAGAGTTGCCATGTGATCCAGCCATCCCACTCTTGGGCATATATCCAGATAAAACTATAATTGGAAAAGATATGCATATCCGAGTGTTCATAGCAGCACTATTCACAATAGCCAAAGCATGGAAGCAGCTTAAATTTCCATCAACAGATGAATGGATAAAGAAGATGTGGTGTGTGTCTGTGTATATATATCTATATATCTATATCTATATCTATCTATCTATATATATCTATATATACACAATGGAATATTACCCATAAAAAAGAACGAAACAATGCCATTTTCAGCAACATGGATGGACCTAGAGATTATCATACTAAGTGAAGTCAGACAGAGAAAGACAAATACCATATATCACTTATATGTGGAATCTAAAATATGACACAGATGAACTTATCTACAAAACAGAAACAGACACACAGACATAGAGAACAGACTTGTGGTTGCCAAGGGGGAGTGGGGTTGGGGAGGGATAAATTAGGAGTTTGGGATTAGCAGATACAAACTATTATATATAAAATAGATAAACAACAACAAGGCCCTACTGTATAGCACAGGGAACTACATTCAATGTCTTATAATAAATTATAATGGAAACGAATATTAAAAAGTATATATACATACACATATATATAACTGAATCACTTCGCTATACACCAGAAACTAACACAACACTGTAAATCAACTATACTTCAATAAAAAAATAATAATGACATAGAATGGAATCGAAAATATCAGTGATTTCATAAATGTTTGTTTCAGTTTAATTTGTGTGTGGATGTGTGTTTGCTGGTTAGTCATGGACTGCTTTGGTTACCAAAACTAAGACCTTAAGTGAAATATAACTATGTATCCCCTCTGCCCAGGATGGATGTGTAAGAAACAAGTTTTTACCGTAATGATAACTTTAAAAATCCACTTAAATATAAATAGGTAAACCATATTCTATACCAAATAAAGCGCAGAGGGGAAAAAAACCTTACGTGTAAAGGGTATACATTTTTTAGTTCTTTGGTTCACATGCTTGCCTACGCTTTTCCTTCGGCCTTCCATTACATCAGCTAGCTTCTACCTGAGGAAAGCTAAAACACAAACACAGTCCACATGTGAGAAGCCATTATTTTATAATTAGCTGCCTTCAATTCATTTTATGATTCTGTGTTTATTCTTGATGTTCAAAGCAGCATTCATTTAATCACTCCCTCCTCTCCTTTTCCTCATTAGCAGTCATCTCATTCAGCTATAACTTTTCCCTGCTCAGTGATCTTCTTAAAACACTCATGCAGGCACTCACACCTACACCCACAGCTACTTCCAATTAATTCAGAGGCTTTCTTAGGGGATGACTCAGCATGATTCATCAGCCTGTCTCTTTGGTGAACCCGTGTTACCAAGTAGCCAATGTATTTTTAATAGTTAACCCATTGCATAGGCTAAACAAGATTCAGGTTTCTTCTAGTTTACTGTTGTAGTCCAGCTCAGTTACAATAAGTTTCCAGGCATGTGTCAGGATAGGATAAAAGATTATGGAATTGAGGTTTAGAATGAAAGGATTCCCAGGACTGGAAGAAATTCCTGTGATTCAGAAGTAAAAGAAGGTTATTTTAAATTTAGTTCTATTCATTTACAGAGTAAATTTTGTTTAAGCAGTAGTTGATACTGAGAAAGTCATATTAACTGATAAGAGGAGGAAAGGTCACAGCCTGAGGATCACATAATGTCAGTCGAAACCAAATGGACACCATGATGTTTGTTTTCACCTCTTTGTAATGAAGTGTGTTGTGAACTTTGGACAGTGCCTAAACTATGTTCCAGAAGGTCTTTTATGGAATGCCTCCTCACCATGATGTACTTCAGTTATTAAAAGTGCATAAGAACTGAGTTACATGAGTGAATTATTGATATATCCCTAGTGGCAGGACCCTACTTGAGAGTGGGGATTACTCTAGTTCCCAGTCATTGGTGGTATTTCCTGGAGCCTTGGTGGAGACTCAAGCAGAGTAGAGATCCAGGGGACAACTGGTGCTGGTTTCTCTGGTAACCAGAGAACTGATAACAGGTAGTTATAATGGCTTGTCCTGACATCTCTACATTGCTGCCTGTTTTCATGTTGTACTTTTGCATCTAGTGACATGATGCATACATTTGCCTGAGTTTCTCAGTTGGTGTTGGAGGGCAGCTGTGAAAGTATGTTTGAAAATGTCTCATTGAGATCTTACTACATGATACACTTGGTTTTGTATTGCCTTTCAGAATTAAAGCGATAGAGAGTCCAAACAAAGAAGATGATACCCAGTGGCTGACCTACTGGGTAGTGTATGGTGTGTTCAGCATTGCCGAATTCTTCTCTGACCTCTTCCTGTCATGGTTCCCCTTCTACTACATGCTGAAGGTACGTTGGCTTTCCTGAACTGCCATTTTCTTCCATCTGTGTTTTTGCTTTGCTCCCTACCCCTGAAATAAACTCCATCTCAGGACCTCTATACAAGGAATAGGACATCTGTGGCTCTGCCTTAGATTAATAAACAGGAAGACAGGATTCAACATGTCTAACTTATTTTGTATATTATCTTGGAAACAGCCAAAGCAATTGTGTCTTTACAATGTGTTTGATAATAATAAAAGATGGAAATACTGTGAACTAGCACAAGCATTGCTCTTTGCCAAGATCCTCTCTTCATGCTCTGTTGTGTGTTTGATGTGTCAACATTGCAAATTTTACCAGGTCATCAGTCACTCACAGTGGTGTGCTGGAGTCATTATTTCTGGAAAAAAATACTTATTTCTTAATCGGTTTGGAAAAAGCAGACGTGAAACGGGCTCTCTGAGGAAGTCATTTTAATAACTCTGGCAGGTGCAATAGTCTGGGATCAGCCCTGCCAAGCGTTGTTTGCCAGAGAACTCTCCTCAGCTATTACTGTGTGAGGAAAGGGAGTAGGACGTTGAACTCGTCCCTAATGGCACCTGTATCAACTCCAGCCTTGGCCTCCAAGGCACATGACAATGAAAAGTTTGCATCTTTTGATAGAGTGGTTGGTTCTTTTTCTCTAAATGGGACAGACTGTCTTCAGTTGATTCCTCAGGTGTCTTCCATGGAAGAGGCTTGCTTCCAGTTAGTTGCATAGGATGTAAATAGTTCCTCAGGTTCACCGACCCAGACTTCCCAAGCTGCCGAGGGTGGTGAGTCCAGCTCTTATGAATTCTGGGTCCTCTTCTTTTCCCTCATACGCTTAAGTATTTGCTTTAGTAAGGGTTACACATGACATAGTTTAAAGACTCAAATAGCTCTGGAAGAGTTTTGATGATCTACACTCCTGCCCCTTACATTGCCTTTCCTTAAAAGCAACCACTGTCCCTTCATTTATGACAGATTATTTTGTCATTTACCTCTGTTTCTAAATAATATCCTTGTTTAGTTACCTTTTAATTTTTATGTTTTACACGTTAGCTCTTTTATTTATTTATTTATTTGGCTGCGCCAGGTCTTAGTTGCTGCATATCTGCGGGATCTAGTTCCCTGACAAGGGATAGAACCTGGGCCCCCTGCATTGGGAGCACAGACTTTTAACCACTGGACCACCAACGGAAGTCCCTACACATTAGCCCTTGATTCCCACCAGAAGATAAGGATTTGGCTTTGTTTCCTTCTTCCTCCCTGCCACACATGCAGGCTTGATAGTAATAAAAGATGTCTTCATCTTCCTCAGGGATAATTTTGGTTAGATAGGGCTTCACTGCTTTTATTATTATGACTTGTTAAGCACTGTTTAGTTGGGCCATATAGTATATATATAATGTACATGCAGTGTTGCTGCAGTTTTTTAGTTTCCCCGAAATCAATAATTGTTTCCTTATTTCTATATTTAGGCCTATTTTGAGTGTCCTTGTTATTTTAATTTGTCCTAATGTCTACATTTCTATTTACTTGCTTTTAAAATTTTCTATCTGAAGAAATGTAGTTACAGGAAATTAGATAGCGGAAGCTCTGTCATCCTTTGGTCTCCTTCCCCGCAGCCGCCACTACGTTGATATTACCTTGATTTTTAATTCTTGCTAATTATGGATATATTTTTTCTTTTCCTCTGGACTTACCTATTTTTCAAACATATTTATTTGTATTTTCCTTCTTTCTGGGAGATTTTCTCAATCCGATCTTCCAATTTTCAGTTTTGTTCCATTCTGCTGTTTATGCCATACATTGTGTTATTTCAGTTGTTATATTTTTCATACCTAGTAGTTTTGCTTGGCTCTTCCCTATGTTTTCTTGTTCTTCTTTCATGTCGCTGTATTTCTTTTAGTATAGCTGTTTTTAAATTCTTGGTCATTCACTTCTAAAATTTCTGCTGCTGATAGAATCTGTAGTTGATTGTGCTGTCTCTGTTTTGAACTGGTTGTACTTTTCAAATACCTTGTTATTTTGGCCTGTAAGTTCCTTCTCCTCCAGGAGTATCAGCCGTTCCATCGGGTGTTAGAATGGAGGAGGCCACACCCTGATCCATGCTAGTCCATAAGCTCAGTGTAGGGGTGTGTGAGTCCTAGGGTGGGGACCCCCAGGCAGCAGAAGAGCCACAGTTGATTCCCTTCCCCCACTAAACAGCTCTTCAGGTGCAGGTGTCACCCTTTGCTCCCCCAGCAGCACTAGAAGCAGGTGCTCCTAAGTTGGAATTCATAGCTCTAGGGGTTGGAGCAGAAGGGCTTGAGGAGGAACTGCCCTGGCTACTTAGTCCCTAGCTGTTCTCCTTAGTGCCTCACAAGGCAGGACTTCTATGCCAAAACCTCTGTTTTAGAAAAAGTATAGGAGAATGTTTTTTAACTTGGAGGTATAGAAACAAGACAGAAATTTCTATGACAGTGGGCAGTATAAGCAAAGATAAAATCATGACAGACTAGGAGGATGTATTTAGAACACTTACACTAGATAAGGAATTAATATCCAGAATATATAAAAACATTTACAAGTAAGAAGAAAAGGAGAAAAATGAACAAAGGTTATAAATAGACATTTCACAGAAGAGAAGAAAATATGAGTAGTCAGTGATCTGGGAAATGTGAGTTAAAATAGTGAAATACCATATTTTGCTCATTACATTGGCAGGTATTTAAAAGGTTGAGGATATCTGGTATTGGTGAATATATTGGGAAATGGATGTGTGGTGGTAATGCTATAAATTGGAATAGCCTTTTTAAAGGAGGCTTTGAGAGTTTCTTGTCAAAATGAAAAATGATACTCTAGCAGTTCTAAGCATCCATCCTAGGAAATATTCACCACGAATAAGAGAGCTGCATAAGGACGTTTACTGCAGCGCTTTTGGTTATAAATAAAAGTTATTAAAAAAAAAAACCCTGCAGGGTCCGTCAACTGGTAACTGGTTAAATGAATTAATAGTACATCCATACAGTTAAATGAAATGAAATGATCCATTTGTAGATATAGAAATTTTGCATAATTCATTAATTATAAAAAATTATAGAATATTACAGTATGAAACCACTTATGGTAAAAAAAAAGCTAAATAGTTTAAAAGTTTAAATGAAAACATGGATATTCTCTTAATTTTGAATGCTGTTACCACAGAACGCCTGTAACACAGCAGAAAATTTTTCCTTCAAAACAAATGGGAAAAAAGTTGGTCTGTGGGAAGATTTAAGATTCCAGAGATTGCTGGATTTTTCGTGTGTTTTTGTCATCCAAAGATATTTAGCATTTATAAAAATAATTTTATAATCTTTAATTTGAATGTCCATATTTTAAACTTAAAATATTTGTGAACCCCTTAATAAGATCCATCTGATGGCAGTGACATCACATTGTGGTCTCTAACAGAAGGAAACTGGGCTTTTGCCTTGGGCCCCACTGCTTGCCCTGAACAGTATCCCGTCAGCAGAACCACTCACACCAGTATCTGACCTCAGACTTCCGAAACACAAGCCCGACTTCAGCCTGCTCCTGATCGCCTCTGCTAATGGAGGCCCCTTGAGGTAGAAAGTATCCAAAATAAAAGATAATCACCAAGTCATTTATATTTGATTTTGAAGTACATTACAGAAATTGCTTTGCAACAAATTTTCCTCCCTAACGGTAAAACAAATGCACATCCATTAGTAGTGAGTGTCCAGCTGTTTGATGTCACAGCGTCCAGAATGAGAGAGTGAATTTACCGCATATGTTCCAAATAGATAATATACTTGAGATGATTGAAAATTGATTATGCTGTCAATAAAAATGCTTTCTTCCTGCATTAGTGGCGTATTCTGAGTGGCTTCAGTGAACTGACTGAGAAAAGGTCTCTGAATTGCAGAGTGTGTAGGAGAATATCCCATTTTAAGGACTAGCATAGATCTTACCTGCGCCATTGCTACAATCACAAGGTGATTGTGTGGGAGGATGAAAAGGAGACCTGCAACTAAGGCCATGTTTACTATTTTATCTTTTGCAGAATTAGTATTGTTGGCCTTTTCCCCCCATTTTTCTAAAGCAACCTATAAGATTGCAGGAATACAAGAGGAGCCAATGATTAGGCATCAAGGGTTAGTCGAGAAGATACTGTTCAATGTATTGCTAGAAAAAGTGGATCCTGCCTGTTCAGAGCTTTGCTCTGAGGTCCATCTTTGAACAGGAAGGTTTAAAAATAAATGTATTTATTTAAAAATAAATTTTTTCTCCGATTGTGAAAGTAGTGTATTTCTTTATTCAGCAGATATTTATTTAGAACCTCTATGTGCCAGAATCTGTTCTAGGTCAGGGGATTTTGGTGAATAAAACGAAATCCCTGCTGTCATACTGTTTGCATTTGTGTTGTGTGTGTGTGCATGTGTGTTGGGGCATGTTTTAGATAGGGAAGGAAATAGTATTTGGAAGACTACCACTGGTATCATCTTAGGGTAGTCTTCCTTTTCTTTTTTAATGTGCAGATAAATTGCTTGATGTAAGACAATTGTTATTGTCTTAACCATCTATGTATGGTTGAAACCATATATATCAGGGGTCCTCAACCCCCAGGCCACGGACCAGCACCAGTCCGTGGCCTGTTGGGAACCGGGCCACAGAGCAGGAGGTGAGTGGCGGGCGAGCGAGTGAAGCTTCATCTGCCGCTCCCCATCGCTTGCGTTATCACCTGAACCACACCTCCCGCCCCCCGCGGAAAAATTGTCGTCTTCCACGAAACCGGTCCCTGGTAGCAAAAAGGTTGGGGACCAATGATATATATGATATATGATTCTATAACTCACTTTTCTTCAATTAACACAATATTATGAGTATGTTCTCATTCAATATTCTTTGACATAAATGTCTAATCCATTATAGGTGATAATGTATTCATTCCCCAGTTAATAGACATTTAGGATATTTATCTTGCTATTTTAACTAATGCTACAATGAGTATCTTTGCACCTCATCTTTACTCTCATTTGAATCATCTTCTAGATTTATTTTTAAAATAAAGGTTGAATAAATTTTGGCAAGTTTAAGTCCTGATCCAGACCGTCACCTGTATCGTTTCACCCATTGACAAAGAGCATAACATTTCTCTTCTTAACTTTGTAGGAGGCAAAAAAGATAGAAAAATCTTCCCCTTCACATGTTCGTTTTTACCTTTCATTTGTGCATGCTGAGCAGTCTGTTTTAACTTTAGCTCATTACTATTCTCGTGGCTGTGTTGCAAAGGCTTCCCAAGGCTTCTGTTTTTGATCAAGTGATTGCAGCATACCAGGAAGTCAGTGTTGAAATACATTTTTTCTGGCATTAACTCTCAGTTCTCACCAGGCTAGTCCCAAACCGTGCATATTAAATATATCCCTACCTTGGAAATACCTCTTCTAGGGGAAAATTGAATAGTGACAGCATTAGAATCATAGACAGAATTATCTGGCCTGTTGTAATTTAAGGATTTAGTGTGTCATTGCTAATAGTGCCGAGAGTTGAGTTGAAATGGCATGGCCGGACTCTTTGTCTGAACTCTGTGTCTGAGTGGGCTTGTGTTTGCCATTGGAAGTTTCGTCAGCTGGCACTTTGAGGGCAGCTTGATTAAAAGGATGGCCAGATCTGTGTAGCTCAGGGTATTCCTCGGCTGTAGAGTAGTTACATAGATTAAGAAAAGGGAGTTTTAAAAGCTGGTGGCTGAATATCACCTTGAGAGTTGAATAGTAATTAACTTTATTTTTAATACAAGAAAGTTACTTCATATGAGAACTGGAAAATGCTCACGATGTGGGTAAAGAGCAGTAATTATTTTATTGTCTCAAGACGATAGCTAGAGGGTACCAGAAAGAACTAACTAAACAGCCTGGAGAATAGCCTATAAAGTTAATCACATTGCAGAGGTACAAAAATGTAGACTCTTGGCTCTGGTCCTGTCTGGTAGCCATGCTTAATTCATCCAGAAAAGGTGAATGAATCAGCTTTTCTGGGTTGCTGAAGGGCTGTTATCTGCATAGGCAGGTAATATTTCAGAGATTTTTCAACAACAGTAAGAACTGTAGGACTTGGTAATACTACTACTATCTTGTACGTTTCTTAATTTGTGACTTTCCTAAAAATCCTGCAGAAGAGAAAATCGACTCTTAGAGAGGTTGTTTGATTTACCTAAAGTCATAGAACAGATACCAACTCTCCTGATTCTTAACCCAGTGAGTCATTTCTACTTCACCTTGAGGCCTATGGGCATGTGTGTCTACATCAATAATCCATTCCTGACAATTAGATATTCTACGTAGGAATACCAGCCAGGAGACTATTTCTTACAATTTTAAATAATAAAAATTAAAATGTATTACGTGTCAACTTAAAACTCCATACCAATTTCCTAAATATTAATACAGCAAGATGCCCCTGTATAAATAACAAATCTATTGGATGTTAGATGCTAAAAACTAAATCCAAATAGTTCCTGCGCTCCAAATAGTTAATATAGTTGGTGGGAAACTATTGCTTTGTTTGCAGTAAGTAGTACATGGCACATCCCCTTGGACACTGCATTCTCTTCACAATGTCCACACAGAATTCCGATGTTCTGTCAAGAATGTAACTTTTCCTTTTCCTGTATATCATCTTGTCTAAATTGTTTTATTAAGTTTTAGGGGTGTGTGTGTGTGTGTATTAGCGTTACCTATATAAGCAACTGATGGAGGGATTTCCCTGGTGGTCCAGCGGTTAGGACTGCGCTTCCACTGCAGGGGGTGCGGGTTCCATCCCTGGTTGGGGAACTAAGATCCCGCATGCTGTGTGTGATGGAAAACATGAATGTTTGGATACTAAAAACCACAGGGAAATGTCAACTAGAGAGATGGTCTCTAGGGTCTGCCTGTTAATAACCTGGCTGTAAGCAGAGGACATTAAAGCTAAAGCCAGTGAAAACTGCAGTCACGCTTAGTCACACTTCGTTCCATACTTTGGGTTAATGCAAATGTGTAGTTCAGAAAACCAGGTTTCTCTGGCACATCTTCACAAGGATGGCTGGCCAAGCCCAGTGTGTGCTGGAGCAGAGTCACTGGGAAAACGAAAAGTAAACGTGGAGCTACACACACACACTAAAGACTGAGGATATTTCAAGGAACTGGCTTCATTTAAGAGCTTGGACCTGTAACAGAGGGTCTTACTCGCCACTGTGTGTCTGTGCGGGCTCACTGGAGTTTTGGGTGGTTGCACACACAGCTGTAGTGAGACTACGAGATGGCCAGTCTGAATCTTTGCCCTTCCCCTGCCTACTGCCATGCTTTCCCATCCTTTGCTTTCCTAACTCTGAACATCCCATTTTCAGTAAATGAGTTTTGGAGTCTGTCGCACGTAAGGGGTGGGAGAGGTGAAGAGAGGGCTGGCTTGGTATCATAACTTGGAGATTGTGGCAGTGAATTGCATTTGGCTGAATTCTCTGATATGGAAAGGAGGCAACCTTTGGGGAATACATAGAGAAAATTTTGTAGCTGTTAATAGTCACTGATTCTACTTATTATTTTATATTGTTTTCTAATACAGTTTGGCTTGAATATTTACACTTTAAAATACATTTTTTTTAATAAATTACTTTCACTTTTTTTTTCTTTATATTCCAGTTAGAAAACTTTTTTTTTTTTTTGTAATTGTGTATGTAAGTATGTCATGACTTTGAATTTCATTTCAGGTAGTAAAAGGAGAGGTAAGAACAAAATAATTGTTTAAAAAGGGTGTATGTTGGTCCTGGGATTTGATTTTACCTGGTTTAAAGCTCTAATGAGGTAGCTTGTTACTGTTTCACGGATGTTGGTAGAAGACACAGTATTCTTGGGAGAGGGACAGAGCCTTACTATGCTCGATGCTCAAAGTGTTTCTTATTTTCTTCCAAAATCTGTATGAGGTAGATTTTTTAAAATTTCTTTTAATATATATATATATTTTTATAGAGTCAAAACAGACTTGAGCAATTAACTTGCACAAGGTTTTCCCAGCTAGTAAGAAGACTGGAACCAGTTTTTCTGAGCCCAGTTCTCTTACCTCTATATACTGTAGTATACAATTCTCTTAGTCCCCAGTTTGTTGGGTGGAGAGATCTGTGTATATCGTTAGATCAAGATTTTAAATTCTGTGTATTTTGCTTTGTATTCTTACTGATTTCTAGTTTTTTGATATATCAATTTCTGATGGAAATGTTAAAAATAGATTGTGGATTTTGTCCATTTATCTATATAATTCTGACTTTCAAGTTTATACATTTCAAAGCTATATTTGGAAGTGATATATAATTATAAACTACATAATTATAAAAATTAAAATTTATATAATTGTAAATATAAAAAATACAATGCTATATATATTTACGTATTTCAAAGATATATAGCTTCAGGCAAATTGTTCTTGACAAACTGCTTTCCTTCTTTATCACTGTTTACTTATTTTGCCTTATGTTTACGTACTATTAATATTACTATAATATGTGAGCTAATTTGAGAGTTGGTATTTGTCAGATACATCTTTTTTCATCTCCTTATTTTCAGTGTTCCTAATTGGTTTTATCTCTGGTGTGTTTCTTATCAGAAGCATATAGCCATAGTTTGTTTTTTTAAAATCCAGTCTGGTAACCCCTGTCTTTTGAAAGCTCGCCCCCCCGGCCCTAATCTGTTTAGAACCTGCATTTTGTTTTGTATTTTGAGTGTCATAGAAGTTCAAAGTGTAATGGAAATTTCTCAGAGCCAACGTGGTACTGCTGGGGTGAGCTTTGGGCACAAATGTGTGCATTTTAACTCAAGCTCTCTGTCATTAGTAGTAGCCCCTTAGCGGGTTTGCATCTCTAGAGCAAACTTAAAAGACCATGTTAGAAAGGAACGTAGCTTCTTGATTATTTGAATACATTCTTTGGTTTGGAGTAAAAGGACTGTAGAATTAAATATATATATGGCATAAGAAGTTGAAAGGATTTTACTTTAAGGAGGAGAAGTAAAAACTACAGAATTGGAATCTCAAGAAATGACTCCTGTTTTTTATAGAGTCACCTATGCTGTGTGGAATACAATATAGTTAGAAGCTTTTAAGCTGAAAGAACACAGTATGCTGTTTATCAAACATTCTAGGGAAATGAGCATATCATTCTGAATGTTCCCTTTTTTGCTCATTCATTATATTATAGAGGAATAAATTGCTTGGACAACTTAAAGTGCTGAGTTGTTTATCATTTGAATAAACAGTAAAGGTTTTTCAAAGTAAACATAGTGTGACAATTCTTGTTGTGTAAGTTTTTAGGGTAGAACTCTTGTCAATTTTTCATCTCAATAGCAAAGTAGAGCCATAAAGAAAGAGTTAGGGATAATATCTACATTCAAGGTGAAAGATGATGAACAGCTGACTGTAAAGATTCCTTGAAGGCTAAGATCTACCCAAAACTGAGATCCCTCTAAGGGAAGAATTCAAGAATGGCCAGGATATTTTTTTCTATAACAGGATGAATAAAGGTGACAAACTTACTGAGGTAAGCCTGTTGAGAACAAGCCTCATAGATACCTACGTGGACGGGGTTTACACACACAGATAAATACTATTTTTTAATTGATTAAGAGTTATAATTAATAAAAGTCTCTTGTAACTGTCAACTAAAAAGTGGTCCAAGTTAGGAAGGAAGTTAAGCTGCTGGACTTGGTGTGTTTTGCCTTTCTTTGTCAGTCTCAGCTTTTCCTTACTAGGTCATTATTTGTCATGTTTTTTCCATCTAAGAAAAGTGCACCTGTATCCTGCAGGAAACACTGGAAATGCTGTTGGGGCAAATAGCAGAGGCAGTGCCATCCCCAGAGTAGTGGTGGCAGCGTGTGTTGTCAGATGCCGCTGCACTCTGTCACCATGCTGCCTCTCCTCTGTGCAGTGTGGCTTCCTGTTGTGGTGCATGGCTCCCAGCCCGGCCAACGGAGCGGACCTGCTCTACACGCGCATCATCCGTCCTTTATTCCTGAAGCACGAGTCGCAGGTAGACAACATGGTGAATGACTTGAAGGACAAAGCCAAAGAGACTGCAGATGCCATCTCTAAAGAAGGTATGGCTCGGGGACAGCTGATTCAGCGTGTGAGAGGACATGGGATATACTGAGCCCACGTAACAAGCTTCCTCACTTTGTGTCCTATAACCTTTCCTCAGCCGTGTGCCAGGGCTAGTCCGGGATTTCTTTCCCAAGACTTTGCCTGTTGCCTTTACTTTTCCCGACATTCTTCTGCCATGTCACATAAAACACATCATTCGGTCAGCACTTTAGGAAAAATGACTTTCCTTTGGTGGGTAGAGATTTCAGAGAGTCATCTGTATTTATACACAAGTGCCATCTCTTTATTTCATTTCAGGTTGAACTGCTTAATATGCTGTTCACACCGCTTTTGTTAGAGGGCCAAGAGAATGCCCTCTCTCTCAGCTCTCCTGATCCTTTCATTCAAATACTTATTTGTAGAGGTGCTTGATATGTGCCAAGCATGTTCATAGCACTGGGCATGAACCAGGGAACCAGACAGACCAATGGACCATAGTGAACTCATGAAGGTTACAATCTTGTTGAGAGAAAGAGAGAGACAATACCATTGAAAAGCAAGTTATATGGCATACTTAGCAGATGATACAGAGAAAGATTAAGCAGATAGAAAGATAGAGAGTGCCAGGGGCTGAAGGGAAGCTTACAATTTTCAATAGAGTGATGTAGCAAATCCTCACAAAGAAGGCTGTACTGAGTCCAAGTTGAAAGTGTTAAGGGTAGGAACCGTGGGGAAGAAAGCTGCAGATAGAGAAGAAACGGCATGTGCAAAAGCCGGGAGTGGGCAGAGTACGATTGGCAGGGGGTGACCTAGAGGGAGAGTTGAAGGAGACAAGGTCAGAGAGGCTGGGGAGTGGAGCTGGAAGAGGACAGATCATATAGTACCCTTCAGGCTGCTGTAAGGGCTTTGGGCTTTTATTCTGCGTGAGATGGGCGTGAGCTGGGGTGCCACTGGAGAACTGTGAGCAAAGGAGCGACATGATTCGTCCTCTGTTGGAACAGGCTTATGTTGGCCACTGTATTAAGAATAGACTGAAGGGGGACAAGAAGGAAATCAGGAGACCAGATAAAAGGTTATTGCGGTGATCTGGCTGAAGGTGGTGGTGGTGGCTTGTTTGTAGTGGTAGCAGTAGGAGGTAAGAAGTCAGATCCTTGCTATATTTTGGAGTTAGAACCAGTAGGATTTGCTTATGGATCAGGCATGGAGTATGAGAGAGGAGTCAAGGACGAGGCCAAGTTTTTTTAGCCTGAACACATGGGAGGATAGAATTGCCACTGAGCTGGGGAAGACTGGGTGTTAACAGGTGTAGAGGGGAAAATAAGGAATTTAGTTCTGGACATAACTTTGTGTCTACTGGGTACATGGAGAAGTCAGCACAGCCAGGTGGATATGGATGTTGAGAGTTCAGGAGACAGGATAGGGCTAGGGATAGAAATTTGGGGGAGGGGGGTTACCCACATATGGACAGTATAATAAGCATGAGACTGGATGAGATCACAAGGGAGTGAGTGTAGTTAGAAAAGAGGAAGTCTGAGGCCTGGGCCCTGTGGCACCAATATTTGAGATCGAAGAAATGAGAAGCAACCAAAAAAGCAGACTGATAAGGACTGGCCAGTTGAGCAAGCAAGAAAACTCGAGATTGTGGTATCCTTGGGGCCAAGTGAAGACACTGTTTCAAAGAGGAGGGAGGGGTCTGTGGTCACACGGTACAGACGGGTCAAGGAGGCTAAAGGCCGAAAACTGACTCTTGGATTTAGCAGTGAGGAAGGCACTAGTCGTCTTGACAAAACAGAGTTTGTGGGGTGGTGAGAGCAAAATCCTGATCAGAATGGATTTTATGGGAGGAAGGGCATGAGAGAACATAGATTAGTCTTTTCAGAAGTTTCCCGCAGAGAGGAGTAGAAGAATGGGGCTGTAACTGGAGGAAGGTACTAGGGTCCTGAGGATGTTTTTTTCTTTTTCTTAAGGTAGAAGAAACAAAGTAGGTTTGAAAATTAATAGGAATGATCCAGTAGAGAGCAAAAAAATGATAGGAGTGAGGAGGTGAATTGCTGGAGCTCTGTCCTGGAATAGACCAGAGGGGACAGGGTCTAGAGTACAAATAGAGGGATCGGTCGTAGGAGCAGGAACAGTTTAGAATCATAGGAGGGGAATCAGTGTTGATGGGTGAAGATGCTGGTAGCTGAGCGTATGTGATGGTGAGAGCTTACAGAAGTGATTTTCTCATCACATCAAATTCCTCAGTAAACTAAGAAGGTCAACTGAGAGAGGGTGGGGAAGGAGGTGATAGAAAGGGGAGATGGTATGAAATAGTTACTTAGGACGAGGGTCAGCAAGCTTTTTCCGTAACGGGTCAGATAATAAATACTTCAGCTTTTGCCGGCCGTCAGGTCTCTGTGGCATCTACTCAACCCTGCCATTGTAGCTTTACGCAACACACAGCCAGAGGTGACACGGTGACCAGTGCGTGTGACTGTAATGTGCTGGCCGCTCTAAGACAGGGGCGAGTGGATGGACTAGGACAGTGTCGTGTGATCGCCAGGGGGCATTAGAGGCTCACGGGAGGTTTGTGTTCCTGGACTTACAGTGAGGCCGCGTAGTCTGCTTGTGTCTTCTTTTCCAGCCACATTTCCAGCTGTGTGGGTGCAGCTGTGGGATAGATGGAGAGCTGCATCCGGGTTGACTTGGTTAAGTGGGAGCTCTGAAGGGGGACCTAATGAGTGGTTCATGTTTGATGGCGGAGGAGGGAAGTGAGGACAAAAGGGAAGTGAGGAACAGTGAAAGGGGTGATAGAATCGATGGCTTATACAACCAGGTGGTGGGGGAAGAAGAACTCGGAGTCAGGAAAATAGAGGGAGCGGGCTGCAAAGGTAGGAGGTGATGGTGGAGTGGGACGCTCGGCGCTGAGACCGGAGAGAGGCAGCCATTACTGGTTGTGACAGTGAGGACGTGAGGTAGGCTGGAGCAGGTAGGGTGGAACGTCAAGGTTTTTGGAGGGGAGGAACCAAGAGGCCAGGATACTGGAAGAATATCGTAATTACTGATAAAGTAAGAGTAGTGCTAGAGAGTGATATTAAGTTTGGAGTTAAAATCTTAAAGAAATGAGGCAGCACAGCCCAAGGGTCAGTGGACTGGAAAAAGAAGGGCTAGTGGGAAAGATAATTTGATGACATGAGATTCTGAACATGGCCCTGAAGAACAAAGGACGCTTTCTGGACCTCCAGACCCAGTAGTACCAGGGTCATGGAAGGAAAAAACAGCCGAAACTTGAGAAAGCAGTGTCCTTAGGGGACAGCCACGTTTCTGTAAAAGGAACAAGGTGAAGGAAACATTCAGAGAGATGGATGAGGATAGAGGAGATCTCACTAATGATGGGACTTAAATTCCAGAGGGCACAGTAAGGGTTTTAAAAAGTGGAGAATGGGCATAGAATTAGAGAATTAAAAAAAAAAAGTTCTACAATAATGAGAAAGTGGGAGACAAGAGGTGACCTGGCCCCTGAGGAAGGAAGATCCCCCAGACGGTCCCCCGGCAGCTGTGTGTCCCCGCAGTGGTGTGCTCTCCCCCCACCCCCCCAACAGGCCGTTCTCTCCCGACGCCCGCTCCTGGGCACATGGCTCCAGTCTCCTTCAGAACGTTTTTTAGTTTCCTCACATCCTCCCGCTTTGGGATCGCCAGTTCCTTTTTAAGAGATTTCTTAACTGTTCCTCCTTGCTCTTAGCCTAACCAGCAACCTCTGGTGATGTCATTTCTGTCTAATTTGCCCACATTTCTTAGTCTTTGGTTCTCTCAGATCTCAGTACTCTGAAATCCGATTTTACTTTGATACATTCCTAAACACAGGTGTGAGAATGAAAATAAGTTAAGAGGAATTTAGGTGCTGACACATTTTAGACTTTTCTCCCAGTTTCTGGATTCTCCAAAAAGGACATTTTTGCAAAAGGCTAGTTAAGAGAGAAGCTGCAGTTTCTGTGTAAACTTTGTTCAGCAATTTTAATTGAGTGAAGGGAGAGCAGCTGTCAGGCAGCTGGTGAACAAGGAGGGCCTCCTTGGCTGGCATTCCCCTTGGGGCTCCATCAAGAACAGCTGCAGTTTGTGGAATCTCAGGAGGCCTGGAGGCTTCCAGAACACGCCCCCCTGCCCCATCACGCATATCACACTCACTCTTACGGCACATTTCAAGCCACTTGGTAATTAGGCAGGGTAGGTGGGGCTTAATCTCCCACAGATATAAGAATATTTTCCTGATGAATGTAGCTTCGTGCCATGAACTTGAACACTTACAGCAAACTCTTCCCATCATAAGCAAACTCTTCCCATCATACAAGGAAATGGTGGCACAACGATAAAACATAAACATGCATATAAGTATTCCGTCATTTCTTGATTCGGGGAATGATGGTTTTCTCTGATTTTTGTCACCAAGGCATAGACAGCCGACCCTGTTGTCATCAGACTGAGACATAGTGAAATTGTACAGGTGAGCACTCAGGCACAAAGGAGAATTTCTTGAATGTGCAGGGGACACTATACGCTCAAGGAATCTCTACTTCTTGTGATACTTAAAGGAGGACAGAGGGCAATGGCTTAGGTGACAGTCACTACAAGGGGGCTAGGCCAGACGATCTTCAGTAACTCTGCTCAAGTACTCAGGATTTGCCCTTGAAGAGGTCTCTTGTCCATTTCCGGGAAACTCTCCTAGCCCTGCCCACAAACCTCGGTATGTTCTCATCTGAGCATGAGTCATCCAAGTTGTTAATCTAGTAGCTACATTAGGCACAGAACCGCATTGCAAATAGCTCTGATGCAATTTTCTTTCCTCCTAACAGCCAAGAAAGCTGCTGTGAATTTACTGGGTGAGGAAAAGAAGAGCACCTAAATCACTGACTGGATGAAACCTTTCTGCCCTCTCTGTACCTTCCTTTTAGAGCTTGATGTTATATTAGGAACTGTGGTATAATCATTTTAATAATGTTGCCTTGGAAACATTTTTGATATATTAAAAAAAGGAATGTGTAAGTTTTTTTGCTTACTTTTACTGTCTGTATACACAGGGAACATTTAAATTTAATGCAATGGGCAGTGTCCAAGTTTTTGGAAAGTACATTTTGCCTCTGGGTAGGAAAAGACACATGTCACCATCCTGCAGGAAAAATAAACTTAAAATTATATATCCTACAGGCTTTGTACTTCAGTGGGCTCTCTCTGCATGCATTTTCTCTGTACTTTTAGGATACTCTATAACGGTCTACTTCATGTAATGTACAATTTTGTATTAAATGTTTTTAATGTATTTGTGCATACACACGCATAGGGAAATGTTACTGTCTGTGCGTAATGCTCATGGGGAGCTCCTGCCAAAGGCTGAAGGTTCCACTGTGCTGGTGTGATCTGAATAATACTTTAGAAAATTAATACACATGAGTAATGTTTCGAGTGAACAGTTAAGTGATAAATGAGGCTGAACTGGAGGCTGGCCTGGTGGTTTTCCTAACATTGTAGCAGCTGAATACAAAAACAGCTTTGTAAAGCAGTCAGTTGAGTGATAAATGGGGAAAGGTACACACACACATCACAGCTCCCAGTTCTGCAGAACTACTAATATTGTCTTGTAGCTTTTTAAAAATTTGCTGATAAGCTTTCAATCTGTCTGTTTTTAAGATGCTATAGTGGAAACCATCCCTGGTTTCACCTTCATAGCTGAATAATATGTTGGTTTAGTCTTGTTTCTTTTCCAGTCTTTTTAAAAGCAGTTAAGGAACCTCCAGAGGCTTGCCCACTTCTGATTACATGTACATTCTTGTTTTTATCATTAGCAACTACATGCTAATGATGACACCAGGCTCTAAGAGCAATTCTCGGAGAAGAAAGGAAGTATGATATAACCCATAATCCAGCTGGCAGTGGTTAAGACAAACGGCCTTCACCTTCTTTCCCTGGCCTTTAGAGGTCAAACACCAGATGCTTCCCTAGTTTACAAATCAGAATCATTTGTAGTCCATTTACACGCCTTCATCTTTATGCTTTACTTTGATAAACTGCACACAACCTCATAGTTTAAGTACAGAACACAAAGTTAAAATTAATGTCACTAGCTTGATTAGCCACATAGCTTATAGGGACCTTGACAACTTGTCTGTACTACAGAATCTGAGCTTTGCACCAACCATACTGCTAGGATGCTTCTGAATTAGACTAACCTGACCAAAACAAGAGCATAACAAAACGAACATTAAATATCCAGGCCTGTAAAATATTTCTTAAAGCAAATAAAGATGATTAGTTCCCTTTTAGATAACAATTAGGTAAAATCATGATGTCTCATGAAATCATTTCTCATGAAATATCAAAGATATCAAAAATAGGGGATAATATCACCCTAATATTATAATAATATGGATAATATCACACCCAATATTATAATAATATTTTTTTGGGGGGGGAATGTGATGATAAGGCATCTTATTAACCATACCTTAAAAAACTTTTGGAAAGCAAACAGAATTACTTGTTATTGGAAGAAAATCAAGCCTTAGATTAAAGATTTTAAAAAGTACCTCTAGGAGTATTTAAATCCCTTTCCCCATAAATAAACTATGCTTTTCTTGGTGACAGAAGAATGAAAATTAGCAACTTCTAGCTAATCAGAATATATAATCAGATTGTTAGTATACAAAATATGTAACTTTTAGTATACAAAGTATCAGGCAAGGTGGAGCATACAAGTTACTATTGCTCATAACTACTTTACAGGCTAGTATCAGTTTTAAAACTACTATACTAAGAAAATTCTGAATGCAATATTTTTTATCCCTATAGCTTTATCCTGCAGTGCATTCTGTAAGAAATTTTAGTTACTGTTTTTGGCAGTCAACGTGTACATATTAATGACAGGAGAACTTACGAGTTGAGCAATTCTGTCTGTTTCGTTTTCCCAAATAAGATATTGCCATGGCTAGAGTATTTGAAAAACTAATCGAGCCTGTGTCTAGCTATAAGACAAGCATTTGTTTATACATGAACACTATTTCGGGGATATGTAAAGGCAAAGAATTCCTACGACAATTCTTCTCCTACTTAAGAGCTTCTGATTGACAATTACTGCTACTCTGGGGAGTCTTCTGCCTACAGCCTGAAGAACATGAGCATAGCCTTTAAATAAGTTACCAACTATCCTGAAGATGTGATACAGTAAATGAAAATGGATATAAATAAAATTCCGTTATCTCATTGAGCTGTTTTAGTTCATTTTATCTGATGGGGCTTAAAAGACTTTCCCTAAAAACATACCAACCAAAAAAAGTTTCTACCAATAATTAGCATGAGATGGAGAGGAAACCTAAACTACTCTTGACCTTTGAAATAACACAGGTTTGAACTGCACGGGTCCATTTACATATGGATTTTTTTCAATAAATACATACTACAGTACTACACGATCTGTGGTTAATTGAATATCCAGTTGCAAAACTGCAGCTCTGGAGAGCCGTTTGTTTGCAAAGTTATCACTGGATAGTTGACTGTGATAGTTGTCAGCTGTACTGCTTTCTACTGGCATAATGTATTACACACAGTCGCATACAACTACTAGTTGGTGTTATTATTTGCATGTAAGTATATTTTGATGTAGTAAACACATATGTGCCTCCAAATCACTCTGTACTTTAAGAGACCAAGAAAAGAACTTGGGATTTTATTAAAAATACCTACTTCTGGAGGGCGTACTTTGGTCAGCTTCATCTCCTGCATTTGCTTATTACATGTCTGTATGTCTAGAATCATGGTGTTTAGAGTAGTAGATACAATTCACATCCTTAGCCATCAAATATTACAGTTCTATATAATACAGCAGGAGAAAGTAAATATATTTGAGAATGACCTTATTTAAAAGTTTTTCTGGCTGCTTACTACAATATTAGCTTATAAAGTATCTTTGTAAACACACACCTCAGAGAACTAAGAGAAATAAAGAGGTTATTTGGTCAAATTAGTGGTTCTCAAACTTGTGTGCATCAGGATTTCTTGGTGGGGGTTGCGGGATCGGGAATTGGTAAAACAGATTGCTGGCCTCATCCCCAAAGTTCCTGATTCAGGAAGCCTGTGGCAGGGCTGAAAAATCTGCATTTCCAACAAGATCCGAGGTGATGCTAATGATCCAGGAATCACAATTTGACACAAAACCACTGGGTTAGATTAATGCTCTCTTTACACTTAGTATACAGAGGTTTTCAGGCCTGGGCTGTGCATTACAATCATCTGAGCAGCTTTCAAAAAATACTGGTATCTGCCTCCACTGCCAGAAATTCTAACATTAACCTACTATACACCCAGGTGCCAGTATTTTAAAACTCTTCAGGTGATTCAAACATGCAGCCAGGGTTGAGAATGTGAAATAAGATTCGTATTTATGGCAAGACAAGAAAAATTTAAACATAAAAATTCTTCTCTGTCCTTTGGTCTCCCCTCTCCCCCCAGTGTGCACTGTGTACCCACATTATGCATTGACCAAAGCTCCCCCATTAGCAGGAATACCTGCTCAACCATAAATAGCAACATTCTCCTAGCATCAACAAGACAACTCCTTGAAAGATAACAGGCCTTCCTGAGCTTATAAAGGTTCACATAACCCACCACGATGGCGCTTAGATCTGGATTATGAAAACTGTCAAGTACAAACACATCATTTAACATACAGCCCTGTCTTAAAAAAAACCAAATATAAACTGTGTCTTGACTTCTAATGGGCAGAACAATTCTCAGAGCTTTCTGAGATGCTCTTCCCGGGTTTGAGGATGCTCAATCCTCAAATTTGGCTTGAATAAAATTTTCCCATTCCTTCTTAGATCAACTGATTAAATTTTTCGCCAACAAGAACTACTGGTAGAGACTACTAGTAAGGTCGAGAATCCCAAGGTCTGGAGAGTTTGTCTTAGCTCATGAGTTCACCTGGTGTGTTAGTTTCCTATTGTTGCTGTAACATATTACAACAAATTCAGTGGCTTAAAACAACACAGATATATTAGCTTACAGTTCTGAAGGTTAGACATCCAAGAGGTTGGCAGGGCTGCATTTCATCTGGAGACTGTAGGGGAGAATCCATGTCCTTGCTGCTTTCAGCTTCTACATGCTGCCTGCATTCCTCGGTTTGTGGCTACTTGGTACTCTGACCTCTGCTTCCCTTTTATAAGCACCTTTGTGATTTACATTGGGCTCACCTGGATAATCCAGGATACTCTCTGCAGCTCAAGATCCTTAATCTCATATGCAAAGCCTTTTGTCATGTAAAGTAACATACTCACAGGTGGTTTTGTTTTTATTGTTTTTGTTTTTTTTCTGCGGGGGCAGCCAGTGGTAGGGAGAGCGGCCCATTCTGCCTACCCCACCTAGTCTCTCTTTGGGTACAGAAATTTCATTATAGTTACCCTCAATGTCAAAACAACTGTAAAGAGCATCTTAATGTTGGGAGGAAACTAAAAAAAAAAAAAAAAAAAAAGGGTTTAGGGAAGAACTATTCATACCCAAGTAAAGACTGGAGGTTTATCCTCTGGAGATAGTAAGAGGATCTTTGGAGTAGGGGACACAGGCAGAGTTAAGGGAGGGAAGTTGTATTAAAAACAGGATTGAGCGACTAAATGCTGAAACCCATTAGCCCCACCCTGCCTTCTCCCACTAGGCTCCCAGATCTTTATCCTCCTGGAAGCTTCTTAGACTTCTCTCTGGGGAAGCACATCAGCCTAAGAGAAAACACTTCTGATCTTGGAAGTTTCCCCCAAAATGTCTCAGCCAGATATCCCTTTAGTGAAACTCACAGTCTGCAAGCCCTTCTTATATGCTCAGAACTTCCAATCAACTTTTTTGGTCTTTCACTCTTAAAAAAAAATTAAGGAAAGCCACTTAAACATGACAGGAATCTAAATAAAAACAATTAAAAAAAAAAGTGACTTGGAAGTAAAAGGATATAAACCATACCCTCTAAGAAAGAAGAAATTACATCCATGAAATAAGAATAGAATGCTAGAAAAAGGAAACATTTAGGTGACAAAAGAGCTTACAGAAGTTGAAAATAACAAGAAAAATGAAAAGTTCAATAGAAGGGTTGGAAGATAAAGCTGAGAAATTCTAGGAACTAGAACATAAAGACAAAGAAATGGAAATAAAAAAAGATAAGAAAATTTTAGGACTTGCCCAGCAGGTCCAATATTTAAATAAGGAATTCCAAGATCAGCTCTCCGGCTATAGGATGCCTAGATGCTCAGAGCCTGAGGCTGATGCCACCAGGGCCCCGGGGGAAGAGGGGCTCTGTTCTCATCTTTCAATAAAGCTGTTGGTCTAATTTTTTAAAAAAGCAATTCCAAGATCAGAAAGGGGAGAAAAATCAATGAAATTTTCAAGAAAATCTCCCAGAACTGAACACAAGTCTCCATATTGAAAGGGCCCATTAGGTACCCAGTACAATAGACAAAAGGAGACCCACACAAAGCAAAAGTGATATTTAAGAATACTGAGATCTGAGTTTCAGTAAGAAAAATGTGAGTCACGACAGATCATGAACTAGAATGGCTACAACAGAAGACCATGAAGCAATGCCCTTAGACTTCTGAAATGAAATGATTTCCAATTCTAGTTCTATACCCAGCCAAACAGTGTGAGGGTAGAATGATGACACTTTCAGATATGCAAGGTCTAAGAACATTTACCTCCCTTACATTTTTCCCAGGAAGATCCTGAAGATGGGCTACACAAAACAAAGAAGTAACTCAAGAAAGAATACATAACATGCAGAAATACAGGATATCCAAAAACAGCAAAGTAGTGAAGCGAGTCATACTCTGAATGATGGTGAAGAGAGACCTGAGTGAAGCTGTGCACTGGGTGGAAAGGGTAACTAGTAGAGATTAGAGCCAGGTGAAAGGCTCCAGAAGAGACTTCTTTAAAAAGATGAAATTAATGAACTACTTGGGCTTCCCTGGTGGTGCAGTGGTTAAGAATCCGCCTGCCAATGCAGGGGACACGGGTTCGAGCCCTGGTCTGGGAAGATCCCACATGCCACGGAGCAGCTAAGCCCATGCGCCACAACTACTGAGCCTGCGCTCTAGAGCCCATGATCCACAACAAGAGAAGCCACTGCAATGAGAAGCCTGCTTACCGCAACGAAGAGTATCCCCTGCTCGCAGCAACTAGAGAAAGCCCGCACACAGCAATGAAGACCCAACGCAGCCAAAAATAAAAATAAATTAAAAAAAACAAAAAAAATAAACTATCTGATGTGAACAAACTATTTGTAAGGTTGTTTTGACAACTGATAGTTTATGGCTGAGTTAGTGACAAATATTCAGAAAACTGAGCAAATAAAAGAAAAAAATTAGCCCCAAAGAAATAAAAAATAACCACAGCATACTCAAGAGTGTTTCTGGAGATCAGCTGGGGATCTTCCTAAATGCATTCAAATTCTGGGCTTGGGCCAGAGATTCTGCATTTTTCACAAACTCCCAGGGGAGCCCAGTGCTGCTGGATCCCTGACTGTAATTTTGAACAGCAAAGGTACTACATGGTTCAGCTATGAATGGAGTATAGGATAATAATGTAAACTCTGAATAGTGATTAAAATTATAAAATACAGTGGTAGGAGGGAAGATGGGAAAGATGCATGCATGTGTTGCGGGTAAAGGAAGGAAAACGAAATCATCCTCCTCTACAGATGGAAGTTAATGCCTAAAATCGAAACTATTAAAACTGGCTGGCTCTTTAAATTATGTACAATATTGATAACAATAAAGTCCTTAAAAAAAAGGGCAAAGGATGTGAACATAATTCACTGAAATAAATACAAATGACATTTCAACATATGAATAAATGCTCAATTTTGCTCATTAGAAAAGAGTCTATTTTTCACTTGACTGGGAAAGAAGCAAAGTTAATTATTCACTGATTGCAGCAAGATGAAGAAACAGCAATATGTTACAGCAATAGTTGTGAAACCTTTTCTGACAATCCTATTGTCCCGTAAGTAAAAGAATTTTAGATTCTAGTGATCTTTCTGTAACAAATCTTTTAAGTTGACCGCCCCAGTATCCACTCTCAACTACTCACTTCCTTGGCTGCCTCTACTATCAGGACTGAAAGGCTGTATTTCACTTTGTGCCAGAGTTCTTGACAATGAAACTTAAGTGAAAGTTGGCCAGGAGGGATTTTGAGAAATCTCTGGCTTTCCTTTTAACGGGGGACAGATGTGGAACTCTGATACAATGTCAGGTCTGGTATCATCCCTTTTACAAGCTTGCAACAACTGTAAGGATGTTAGAAACATGCCATGGATAGCGGAGTAGAAAGGTATGAGGGCATCACTGAGCAACCGAACCAACACCTATAATAACCTTTGGGTTTCACGTTATTTGAAAAAATTTAATTCCTGCTTAAGTCCCTCATCGTTTTCTGTTACACAGCCAAACACATTCCTAAGTGATACACTTCCCCAAAGAGGGCTTCTCTGAATCATGTTTTGCAACCCTGTATTTATTTGTAAGTCTGATATATAAACTGCTGTACTATTATGTTCACTATAAAACATATTAATAACAGAAGTCATTAGAGAGAAAAAAACCTAAGTACCAATTCTAATACTTCTTCCTGCATACCAATGGATCATCTCATACAGCCTGGATGTGTAACCCCTTTTAAAGTTCTGAAAGTCTGGCTTCGTTTATTCTGTAATCACTTGGAATTGTTTGATCTCAAGCAATAAAAACTTAAAGAAATGGGGATTTAAAGGAGGACATAAAGGGGCTCATAAGATTCACAGAAGAGCTATACCAGGCCTCAGGAAGACAGGAATCAGGATAGCTCAAATTTGTAAACAATTCCCATCACCATTTGTACTTGTGTTTCTACTCCAGATTTAATATTTGTGAGAAATAATCCATTGGCCTGGCTTGGGTCATATCCTGTGGTCAGGATGCAGTCCTGTAATTAACTGCCCTTCCAGAAGCATATGGAGTCAGGGAAGGCAGTTCCCCAAGAGATGATCAGTAGACAAAAACATATGGCTGGATAAGGAGTCTCTTCAATTTTACACAAAATCACCACTTTTAGAACAGTGCTTTGGAATAAAGTTAGAATCACCAATCCACTTTAGTTTCTTGAAAAAATGTTTATGTCAAGGTGCTAAAGCATAGGTAATTTTAGAACTCCAAGTAAAATAATATTCTTAAGTCTACACAATAAGCAAATCTAAAGCTTAAACTCCAGGACTTTCCACATGCCAACAAACTAGTAATTGATTAAACAATTCAATTACAATAATTGAGTAGAAGAATATGATCTACAGAGTGAAGTCAGAAAGAGAAAAACAAATATATATTAATGCATATATGTGGAATCTAGAAAAATGGTACAGATGATCTTATATGCAAAGCAGAAAGAAAGACACAGACATAGAGATCAAACATAGGGATACCACGAGGGAAGGGGGCGTGGGATGAACTGGGAGATTGGGACTGACATATATACACTACTATGTGTAAAACAGATAACTCATGAGATCCTACTGTATAGCACAGGGAACTCTACTTGGTGCTCTGTGGAGACCTAAATGGGAAGGAAATCTAAAAAAGAGGGGATATATGTATATGTATGGCTGATTCACTTTGCTGTACAGCAGAAACTGACACAGTAGTGTAAAGCAACTATACTCCAAGTAAAAAGAAAAAAAAGAATATGATCTACAGACTGCCTGTTCATAGACCTCCAAAAGGATTTAAGCACTTTCTTCTGGTTTTAGGCTCACACTACGCTTCCACTCCCCATTTTATTCTCTTTATCGCCTCTGCTGGCATTAACTAATTTGTAAGCAAAAGCTACAAAAGTCAGTTTGAAATTTATTTCATTAACTTAAAAGAGGAACAAAATGTGTACTTCAAATCTTAGTAAACTCATTTATCTGAAACATGTTTACACAGAGGACAAACAGATATAGGATTTCAAGTAACTTATGGTAGAGTCCACTGTCCATTTAAAAAAAATGATTCTTTCTTTCACAAAAACTGCATTAAAAGGCAAAAAGAAAAAATTTCTTTTATACTTCCTAAGAGCTGGATGCATATTTCTGATGTAAATTTATTTCATTGTCAACTCTGATGCTGAAGCTGGGAGGCACAAATGTTCATAGTTCAGTTAAATGATGCAAACAGAAAGTTTCTGTTTCTCTCAGATACAAATGAGAAACCTCCATTCATGTCTCTTACAGTAGTACCACATCCTTGATTCTCATACCAGGTCACTTCTTCTTCTTTCCTTTCCCTTTTTTACTTCCCTCTCCTTGCTGAAGACTCTGGTCACCACCTCCGGTTTTTTGTGTCCTTGTTTTCAGTTTAGGTATCATTTCTGCAGCATACAACATTACTGACTTACCTAGGAACAAGAAGTTAGGCTTAGTGTATAATCTGAGAAATAAGACATAAAAGGTCGTTAACTTGAAAATCATGAAGTTTAAGAAATCATCACCACATCAAGAAAATAAGAATTTAAAAAGAAAAAATCAGGGCTTCCCTGGTGGCGCAGTGGTTGGGAGTCCCCCTGCTGATGCAGGGGACATGGGTTCATGCCTCGGTCCGGGAAGATTCCACATGCTGCGGAGCGGCTGGGCCCGTGAGCCATGGCCGCTGAGCCTGCGTGTCCGGAGCCTATGCTCCGCGACGGGAGAGGCCACAGCAGTGAGAGGCCCGCGTACCAAAAAAAAAAGAAAAAGAAAAAAATCAAATGACTATGAAGACACTGATTTTCTCAAGTGGGGACCTTTCCTGGAGAAAATGTATTAAGAACAATGCTGAAATATTTAAATGAACAAAATAAAAATTTAGAACACTTTATTTGAAATAAAAAATTTGATCTTGGTCCTAGGAATTGGCTTGAAGATCAAAGGAAAATATATCTAAACATAACAAGCTGAAAACAGAGTCAGGATATCATTGTAACTTAAGCTAGGAAGCACAGGCCCTCTCAATCTTACAGCAAACGCCCATGTCATTAAGCTACAAAATATGTCACTCACACGCCCAAATGATTTATGCCCACGTGCCCCCTGCTCTGGGCACCAACCACCTCCTCCAGCTCCAGTGGCTGCTTTCAACACATCAGCCGCTCAGCTCTGTTTTTTACTTTCTTACTGTTTTCTTACTGGAAACAGGAAGCAACATCTTTTCAACTGTAGTTTTTACTTCTATGTTATTAACTAGTCAAAGCAAAAGGTTGATGGTTTTTGTTTTTGTTTTTTTTTGGTCTTTTGACTTGTAAGAAGTAGTGTAGGAAGATGCCAAAGAAAAGAAAAAATACACTGAATATACCACCTGTCATTCCTGAGTCAGACCCTTAAGTTTCTAGAAATATCTACCAATCCTGACAGGTTTTGGTAGATATTAATAACCAAATAATTATGTTAGAATAATAACCAGTTATTTTAATTCAATTAAAAACAATTCAGTTGTCACTTTGGGGTTACTGTGTCAAGAAAAAAATTAACAGCTCCATTTAAAAAACCTAGAACATATTTTTTACAAATAAAAAATTCAGAAAAGTAAAGAATTACATGTAAATAAATACTCATCTTCCCAATACACCGAGTTAATATATTGGAATACTGAAGTTTGTTTTGTTTGGTTCTCATTGTTTTTTAAGAAATAAAACACTAGAGCTAATGCTACAATCTACTCTGACCATCACACCCCTGACCACACTCCTCACTCCCTACTTGCCATTAGGTTAACTACTACCTTAAGACTTGGTGTTTTCTTCTAGTCCATTTCAAAAGTGTTTATATATATGTCAATAAACAATACTGCATATACATCAATCAATAAACAGTCATATTTTGTATTTAAATGTATACCTAAGTGGCACCACACTATGCATATCTCTTGCGTTTTTCGCTCAATATGGCTTTTTATTTTTAATTTTTAAATTTATTTATTTATTTATTTTGGCCACCCTGTGCAGCTTGTGTGATCTTAGTTCCCTGACTGGGGATTGAACCCTGGGCCCCTGGCAGTGAGAGCACAGAGTCCTAACCACTGGACCGCCAGGGAATTCCCTCAATATGGGTTTTTATTTTTTTATTTAATAAATTTATTTATTTATATATTTTTTGGCAGCGTTGGGTCTTAGTTGCTGCGCATGGGCTTTCTCTAGTTGCGGTTAGCGAGGTCTACTCTTTGTTGCAGTGCATGGGCTTCTCACTGCGGTGGCTTCTCTTGTTGCGGAGCGCGGGCTCTAGGCGCACGGGCTTCAGTAGTTGTGGGATGTGGGCTCAGCAGTTGTAGCTCGCGGGCTCCAGAGCACAGGCTCAGTAGTTGTGGCGCACGGGCTTAGCTGCTCCACGGCATGTGGGATCTTCCCAGACCAGGGCTTGAACCCATGTCCCCTGCATTGGCAGGCGGATTCTTAAGCACTGCGCCACCAGGGAAGCCCTCAATATGGCTTTTTAAATTTACTGACAGAAATGAATAGCAGACCTCAAGGGTCTCTAGGATCTGAAATAGCAGTAATGTGTGACCATTTAATAATTTCACATTCTTAACCTGGGAACAATGATGGGACTTCCAGAGGATTATAAAATGTTCACGCAACAATGTGTTTTTTTTGGAGAAATGATTAGTAGGTTTCATCACATTCTCAAAGGTCCTTAACTTAAAAGAAGTTAAAAGCACTGTTTACCTCTCTGCATCAGCAGCAGCCCTTTTTCTAAATTAATCTATAGAATGCAAATTACATTTTTGACCTGTCAAAAGGTCAGTTTTAGAACATTTTTGACAGTGTAGAGGAGTAACCTATCCCAAACTTAATTCATTCATTAAAAAAAACTTACGTGACGGGAACTGTACAAGACAGAGGCTGCCATCTTCCTGTTTGAGCTGGACCCGGACCCTGCCCCTGTACTGAAGATCACGATTCCATTCTCTAGAGTACATTTTATTTTTCTAACATAAAGAAATAAATAAAAACAGGCTTTAAGAAAGTTATTATGTCAATGAGATGAGTATGGAAAATAGTGAACAAAGAACCATATCATACCTCAAGAAATACATTAAGTCCAACTGCTGAGCATACATCCTGAATCTCTGTAGCTGTAGGATTTTCAACAGCCTGAAAAGTTAAAAACAAAAACACTAAATAGCTCAGCTTTAAGTGGATATTGCTACATTGTTGTATAAATCATTTCAAATATCTGATCAAAACACATACCAAAATCCTAGGTTTCCTTTTTTTTTTTTTTTTAGGTACAGTTGTTTCGATTGTAATTTTTAAATTCCTGGGACTCACACTGATTCATACTTGTGTATCCACCTCCTTCCAAAAGAACATAAACTTCACAGGGTTAATACCGGTTAAACAACTATTACAGATGCAACCATTTCCTCCCTCCCTCCTTTCTTTCTTTCTGTCTGTATTTACTCTTTAGTGTCCATACTCAGCAAATTATAAGGTATAACAACCTTATATTCAGCATAGACAAAGCTTAGTATGGCTAATGGAGATTCCATTGCTTAATGAGGAGCAGTGTTTGTCCTGATCACCAAGTACCCTTTCTGGCTCCTCCAGAAGCCCTCAGAATTCTGTAGTCATTATTGGTACACTTTGATGGACACATCTGTCTATTAAATAAATATATGCTAGGAGCTGTCTTTGCCACAAGGGGCTTTTTTCAAGAAGTCTACATAATACAGATGCAACCACTTTAGAAAACTGTTTGGCAGTATCTACTAAAGTTAAATATATGCATTTTTTATGGCCATGCAATTCCACTGCTATAGGTATGTTATCGAGGAAAAATACAAAATAGACAATCTCAAGAATGTTCACAGTAGCACTATTTTTAATAGCCCCAAACTAGAAACAACCCAACTATCCATCAATAGTAGGCTGGACCGTGGTATATACACACAATGCAGTACTACAGAGCAGTGGCTTTCAGCAAGGTAATTTTGCCCCCTGACATTCAGCAATGCTAGGAGACATTTTTGATCATCACAACTAGGGTGGGGTAGGGCACTGGCTTCTGATGGGTAGAAGCCAAGGATGCCGCTAAACCCCACACAGCACAGCACAGCCTCTGCAACCATGAATCATCTGGCTCAAAACGCTGGTGGTGCTGCTGTCGGGAAACCCTACAACAGAGCAATGAAATTCAACAAACTACACTCACAAATGCAGGGTATAAGCACTTGTAAGCTGAAACCTCATAAGCTTCATGTTCATTGAAATCAGACAGACATGAAAGTACATAGTGTGTAATGCCACTGAAATAAAATAAGAAACAAGCAACAGTAATCTATGGTATCGGAAGTCAGGGCAGGGGTCATCCTTTGTAGTGAGTGTATATGGAAGGAACAGAGACTGGGAAGGGACGTAAAGGAATCTTCCTGAGTGCTGGTAACGTGTTCTTTTTAAAATCTGGGTGCTTGGTTACCCATGCGTACTCATTTTATGAAATTTAATCAAAATAAACACGTAAGATTTACGTATGTTTCCGTATGTATGCTATAAATCAATAAAACTAAAAACAATTCAATCATTCTCCAAATTATCTTGAGATCTTGCTTCCAGAGGCCTCTGTCAATGTGGCTTGATGTTAGGCATTATTCTGAATCAGTGCTGTGGCGTCTTCTCTTTTACCCTGTAGCAGCAAAGCAGACTTTCCTCTACACATTTAAGCAGTAGAATGAGAGATATTAAATAACACAAAAATAATGTACTGCTTCAGGCCAAGTTCCTTAAATCCATCATCAGATTACAAAATGTAAATTAATCTTAAAAAAATAGAATATAACATATTAATTTTGAAAATGAATAGCTACAAAGACCCCCTTCGCTTGGCACTAGGCACTTTCTAAACTTAAGCCACCAGGCCAACTAAGAACTCGGGTTTTCCTACTGAAACAGCACAAGGCAGAAATCATCTCTTTTAAAACTATAAAAACGTACTTTTAAAAAGTATTAATTTTAAAGTAACTTTACCCCTCTCAAAAAGAAGACGATGACGATGATAATGGACATAAAACTGTAAAACTCAACATATGTGAATTTTCTGCAAGTCTTGTTTAAAAACACAGCTGCATTCTGTATATCATATTGTACAATGCCAGAATTTTGGTTTCCTTTATTAAGGGAAAGAGTGTCATAACCTTAAGTTTAAAAAAACAAAAACGTGCAAACCCTACAACACTCCACCCCCAACTTCTTTCAAACACAGGCTCATGAAGAACCACTTAAAAAATTCTTTCAGTTATGAATCAGTGCCCTCCTGCATCACCATTATTAATGAAAGCACCCCAATTGCTGGCTGCCGTTCTCCTCATGCCCCAAACAATGCAGTAAAGTAAAAGAAGCCTTTGTGGCCCTGACAATACAACCTCCCCAGGCCCTCAAAGACAGACGTATCAGCCCGCTTACCTTACTTATGGGGATTCGCCGCCCCTCCGCTATGGTCTTCTTGTTATTTAAATAAGCAGGATAGATACAAATGAACCTGCCACAGGAAAAGCCCAGCTGGTATCACTCGAGAAATATTTCCAAAAGTTCATTCATTCTTTCTTTCATCATCATCATCATCATCAGGATTGCCGGTACACCTATACTGTTATGTGGTTAACTTTTTTTCTTTAAATTGCCTCCCCTCTACTTAAAAAGCGAACTTTAACTTAGATGGAAAAAAAATCACTTGCTAGAGGGAGGGAGGAAGGAAGCAACGCCGTAACTGTTCAGTTAGATACAGGTGCCTGTCAAAAGCTTCTGATGGTGGGGCCTGCTCTCTTATATAGAAACTACAAGTCTGAGGTATTAAAGGCTTGAAAGAACTCAAACGAGCCTTTCCGAACGCACCAACAACTGAAAGAACAGATTTTTCACACTGTGATTACTTAACGTCATGTCCACGTAGCACCCAAAGTCCTCGGTCTCACGTACAGGTAAAGGTAAACACTGAGCTAGGTAAAGTTGGGATCTAGGGACCTGCGAACAGCCCTGGCGCAGCCGGCCTCAGGGAGGAACGGGCGCCGGAGGACAGGCCCGGAGCCCGGGGCTGGGGCTGAGCTCCCACGGCGAGCCTTCCTCAGGGCTGGGGAAGTCTGCGCAACACCCGCGGGCTCGCCGCAAGCCCCTTCCTCTCTCCGGACTCACCTGTCCTGGTCGGCCGGGGACCGCGCAGCGGCGCAAGCCATCTTCACCCAGACCCCAGGCCGAACTCGAAAGAAAAACCCAGCCTGAATTCCTCTCGGCGATCTCCCAGACCACCCCATTTCCGGCGGAAGTCCTGCCCACCGAAGCGCTTTTGCGTCCGCCTTTTTTCACCGTCGGTTTGTTCCAGTACCTGTCGCTCGGCGTCAGGGTCTCTAGTTTCTGACGTGGCGTCGAAACCTCTCGCGAGAGGGTCCACGAACGCTAGTAATTCCTTCGCTTCTCAAGATCTCGCCAAAACCAGCCTTTGGGGCGCTTGCCCTGTCGCTAAAATTGGCTTAAGCGTTCACGCGCTTTCTTGGCCAATTTCACATTGCGATTGGATGCCGCTAACTTCTCTCGTCCTTAGAGTAGGGCTCCACACCGCGGGTGATCTGTGAGTTCCGAGCAAGTTGTTAGAGTAGGCAAGAAAATACCCTTTATGTTTAATCTTTAACCGCTCTTGGGCCCTGCAGCTCGCTTTCAACTTGGCAAAAATGGAACTAGCAAAATTACTTGGCACTGTATTTCAGTGTGCTGTATAATGTTAGAAGTTTGACTATACACTTTTCAAAACCTTTACCCTAAAATTCACTGTATTTTTACATACCTTAGGTTAATTGCAAAACACTGTTGCAGTATCCCATTCTTTAAACACAACTTTATTCCTATTTTCGTAGCGGCCGTTTATTCAGAAAACCGGACAAGGGTAAAATAGGTATTTTCTTCTAAAACTGAAGAAACAAAATAAACAAACAAAACAAAAATCTGCCCAAAGGCTTGAGTCTCCGCGAGGCTGGGTAATTTTCGCCATTCAACGCTGGTGATGGCTGAGCATAAATACCCAGCTGGTCTGACTGGAAGCCCCTGATTTTTCTCCATCCCCTCAGTTCCTGTCTCTCAATCTTCCTTGTACTAGTGTCTTAGTTTGGTGGATTAGTTTGGTGCTGATGTATATAAATGTCTTACTTTTTTATAAAGTGCACTAGATTCCTGTAAAAACAGCTTCATGCAATGACCAAACCAAACCAGTTTCTACAGAAGTCTGAGAATTTGCCCTAGGATAACTGTCACGGGGAGAATTCCAGAGCACAACGTGGTGTTTATGAGTAAGATTTGTCTACATTCCATCTCCAGCCTCTGTTGGATTCATATCTATTGATATATCTTGGTGTAGGAGGGTAGACTGTAAGTAAAATTTCTTTTAGTGAACCTGTTTCATTACAAATCCTTTAAGGCATTTGAACACAAGCAGTACTGCTTTGGTACTCTTACGGGGAAGTGTTATACCAAACACCAAAGTAGAGGACAGGTGTGCTTCCACTTCTAGAGGAATAGAGTGCAACTTCTGGACACCAAGAACTCCTGACAATATGGTCCCCACTTAGGCACCACCAGGATTCCAGCTGGTGTCTGATGGAGAGCACTGTTTTGGTAGATCTGGTTGGTTTGAAAAGACATAACACGAGAACATTTACTGAGCTGAAGACTCAAGATTGAAAAGACTCAGTACTAAAAGATAGGGCTGTGGAAACAAACACACACATGGACTTAAGCTAGTAAAACTGCTTTATTTTAAGGATAAAAACAAAACTCTAAAAACACCAAGGTAGGAAATAAAAGTAATCTATAGGAGAAAAGAACTCAGACTGACTGTTGAACTTCTTAGACACAGTAAACATTAGAAATTAAGAGTTTTGAAGAAAATGAACTGTGACTGAAGTTGTGACCCAAATTATCCTTTGTTTGAGGGCAAAAGAAAAACTATTTTAAACAAGCAAGGATTTAGAAAGTATATTCCCAACTTAGCTTTTCTGGGAAAAAAACAAACAAACAAAACTATTTAAGGACATACTCCAGCCAAGCCAAATTATATTAACATAAAGATTTGAAGGAAGTGTTTCCTCTATGCTATATAGGGGAAACAGTGGTGAACACTTACATCCACTATATAAGTGAATTCGAATAATTATTAATAATGTGATGGTGAAGATAACTGCAATTGTTAAAAAAAGATTCTGAAAATTAGAAACAAGTGAATCCGTTACTACTGGAACAGAGATTTTGCAAAGAACTTAGATTTCAACTGAAATAGTGTATGTCTCTGTTTCTAAAATCATGACCTGCCGCATCACCAGGGTTTTCATAGGACCTTGACTTCTTACCATTTTTTCTGCCTTCTCTTTCCTTTTGTCTTCCTGTCTCTGTTCCTCAACCCCCCCATTCCTGGGTACCCCAAGAACCCCAAGTTCTTGCCTCTCTTAAGCACACCTCTGAGATTTTCTCTAATCCTCCTCCCACTCAAACTCCAGGCTTGGCTTTACAGATCCCAAACCCACCAAGGTCCTCAGCTAAAGAAAAGAACCTTTTGAGAATTTTACCTTAACAAGAGCCACCCTTTCTGGAAGGAAGTTGTGGTTTTAAATAATAACTCTCCTTTTGTTTTGTATAGACGAAGTCATCTGTCAAAGACTGGCAGTGTCACTGGTTCCATGGTTTTTGTCAGTATCCCTTTGTGTTTGTAATTTTGTTTCATACACTTGATGCTCTATTATTTGATGTTTAAAGAAAGTCATAACTGATGTTCACCTTCTTTTCATTATGTTTGATGTCTTTTATCCAGAATTATACTTTGACATAAATTTACCTTTACTGTTTTCTTTGCATTTGCCTGTGCAAAAGTGGTTGTGCTTTTAGTTTTATACATTCTGGATCATTTTTTAAATTAATTATTTTTTAATTTTTATTTTTGTATTTTTTGGGTCTTTGTTGCTGCGCGCGGGCTTTCTCTAGGTGCAGCAAGTGGGGGCTATTCTTCGTTGCGGTGCGCGGGCTTCTCACTTGCGGTGGCTTCTTGTTGTGGATCACGGGCTCTAGGTGTGCAGGCTTCAGTAGTTGCAGCACAGGGCCTCAGTAGTTGTGGCACTCAGGCCCTAGAGTGCATGGGCTTCAGTAGTTGTGGCATGTGGGCTCAGTAGTCGTGGCTCGTGCGCTCTAGAGCACAGGCTCAGTAGTTGTGGCGCACGGGCTTAGTTGCTCCATGGCATGTGGGATCTTCCCAGACCAGGGACCGAACCCGTGTCCCCTGCATTGGCAGCTGGATTCTTAACCACTGTGCCACCAGGGAAGTCCCCATTCTGGATCATTTTAAATGTGTCTTTTACTAATGGTGTATAATTGGAGGATATTTTTTGTTTTACTTGACTGCAACCTGAGAGTGGTTATTTTACCATATGTGCTCAATCCACTCATTATTTGGTATTACTGTGTCATTTTATGCTTCTTGTGGCTAATTCTCCTTCTCCCATTTTCTCCATTCTTTGATATCTTGTTCAAGTATTCTTAGTTATCTTTGACTAATGATTTGGATGGAAATTTTTCTTTCTTTTTAACACTGGGGTTACCACTAAATAAAAAAATTGAATTTTTATTTTTCCAAGTTAAAAGTATAATAGTATCTTTTGACACTGCCTACTTAAGATTAGAAGTTTAGCATGCTTTTATGTCTTCTCTCCCTCATTTCCCAGTTTGGGTTGGAATAATCTGGAATTTAAGATTATTAAAATTATTAAGCATTTCATCTTTTCAGTTTTGAGTTACATGGACATTCACAATGAGATTCATTATCAGATTAACCACAATTATTTACACATTTATTCAAGTTTAAAGGTTTTATTAATCAAACCATTTCCTTAATAGTTTCCCATTTGTTTTAATTGCTTGGGCAGCAGGAATACTATGGTAGAGGTATGGATTCTGGTTTCCCAGTGCTTTAGAAATGCCCCTCATAGATTTGGAGAATTCATGTCTTATGCATCCTGCTTCCTCAATGGAGAAACCAAACAACCGAGCGTTCCCAGACTCTACAGGCATGTGACAGAGCTTCTGCCAATCATGTCCACCCAAGCAAGACTTCAGTCCAGAAGTGAGCAATGTGAGGAATCAAGTGCTGCACAGAATCATGATTTATGGGGAGGATGGTGTCAGAGAGTTCCAGAGGTTGGGGACAACAACTAATTCTTTTTGAAGCAGTCTCATAGTATGGTTTGGGTATTATTTCCACTGTGGTTTCCAAGTCTGATTTTCTGGCCCTCATACAGCTCCTGTGAGCTACCTAAGATTCCTTAAATGAATGTTTTGTCTTTCAGAGAAAGTCTTGTTGTTAATAACTATAATAAGAATCCCAAATGATACAAGTATTCCAGAGAAATTAAATGCTAGTTTGAGAATTCTTAGGTAATATTTCCATTTGCTTCCAAATGCTGTATATATTGTTCCATTGCTTTATTTTCCTTTTTTGGCATTTGGTATTGCAGAGAAGAAATCTGATGCCAACCTATTTTTTTTTTTTTGTTTGGTAGGCAGCTTATTCCTCTCTCCCCACAGATTTTAGAAAGCTTTCTCTATATTAAAAAACCAAAAAACCTCACGAAGATGTGTCTAAAGAGTTTTCTGTTAGTTTCAAGTTACTTCAGAAACAAAGTGGGTTTAGAAGTTCATAAATGCCCCCAAACACAAGGAAAAGTAGAACTAGGCCCCAGAATTGGCAGGGACTGAGGTAACACCAGCAGCTAGTGACTCTTGTCTCTCACTTGCTTTCTATGCCTCCTTCCCATATCTGTTCCTTCTCACTCTAGAGACCAACTTTCTCTTAGTTTTAGGTTCATGATGCCAATCATAGTGACCTCAGCCTGAACTCTATACGATCTTTCAGTTCCAGCACTCAATCACCAACCAGAAATTTCCTTTGACTCTTATTTAAAATTGGCCCAGTCTTTTTTTTTTTTTTTTGACAAGCCTCGCAAGTCTTTGGTCACTGGTCAGTTAATGATGAGTCTCCCCTGGGTCAAGCATCTGCCTCTGGTGCAAACAGCCATGGTTGGGGGGAAAGACTGGGTACAGGGTTCAGTGACCAACAGTGAGACTAAGTGTCTGGATTCCAAAAGGTGGTGTAGGTGGGGCAGGTAATGTGTGCAACATTCTCAATAGGTAGTTCATTTTTCACTACTGTTGCTTTATATTCAGTGGTCACCACCACTAGCGTAAAGTTGAGTATTTTTAATTAAAAAAAGGAACAGTCTCATAACTTCAAGAAAATAAGCAAATAGTCACAGATGTAGAGTTATCCTGAATATCAGAAGTGTATTTAGCACCAAGAACAACATTATACACACAGAAAAACATACAGGTTGAAAGAAGCATCAATGGTCTAACAAAAACCAGAATATAGTTTTATAGACCAAAGAACAGAGGAGAATGGCAGGAAAATGACCTGGTGTTTATAGGAGTCAAAGTCAATAGGTTTCAACACTACAAAAGTAATACTTAAAAGTCGGCATAATATGAAGGAATTAGAAATTAAAAAAAATAATTTATACACTCTATTTCAACCATCAAGACTTTTGAAAAATTATTTTTGTTTGGTAAGTGTGAACGATCTGATTACTGAAATACTCTTCAGCTCTTGGCAATTTTCTTTTTGCATTTGTGGGACTCTGTTCTTTTGCTATCTTAGATACAAGGAACCCCCTGTGATAACATGAATTCAGATATAGTGCAACTGGCTCCCTTCTGCAGCAAGACTCATCCCTTCAGTTAATTAACCTTGTGGTAACTAGTTTATGGAAAAAAAGTTTTTTGACTGTACTTAGAGTGCAATTTGAGTCTTTTGGGCTTATCTTTTATTTCATTATTTCCCTCTCATTAACTTTCCTGCTAGTGCAAGGTTAACTTGTAAAGCTTATTCTCAAATACCAATTTGCCATAGTTAATTGGTTGGTTGTATACTAACAAAACGCGTGCATTTTTCTTTCAGCTGAAGTCAATCTGCCTTCACTTCAAAGTTCTCTTTTCTTTTCCCTTTTCTTGGTGTGTGTCTCTTTTGATCTTATTGCAAATCCAAATTAGATATTTGCTGAAATTTTTGCCTTTTTGATAACCATTCCAAAGGGAACATTAGTCAATCCCTCAGACACAGTCACTGTCTTTAGAATTACCCGTTCATTCATGTCTGGCAAATTTGTCTATTGGGAGTTGCGATGGGCTACATCAGACTGTATAGCTCAATATTCAAATCTTTCCTGCCTAAAGGAGAGGGAAGTTTGGTATACCTTCTCATATGTCGAGTCCAGTTGTTGAGAAGAGCAGCTGGAACTGAAGGCAATCACTCAAGGAGCTTCGCTGTGGTGACACAGGGCAGTGGTTCTCAGAGTGTGGTTCCCAGACCAACAGCATCAGCATCACCTGAGAACTTGTCAGAACTGCACATACTTGGGCCTCACTCAGAATCACAAAGTGTGGGCGTGTGTCTTAGCAACATTTTTGGTGATTCAAATGCACTCTAGTTGTTTTTTTGTTTAACCACAAAGGACATATATTGAGCACGTTTTCATATTACAACATTACAGAATGAATGTATGGATAAATTTAAAAAATACACACAAACAAACAATAAACAAATGCGGCTTGGATTTGCACTAAGATCAAATGCACTCTAGTTTGAAAACCACTCACTGCCTTAAGAGTGCTGTTTGCTGCAGTCCAGAGATAACAGGGCACTGCCCTACTTCTCTTAACAGGTGTTGCAACTCCACGCTGGGCTCAGTATGCTTAGTATGCCGTTTGTAACAAGCATACACTGAGAATATTTGGCCTGTTATCACTTATGGCAGCACTCTGTGAAGTTCTAAAAGTAGAATTGAGATTTGCTCCTTTACTAATTCAGAGCCATTATCTCTAACTAGAGGGTCTCATACAGCAACTTTTTCCTCAATGGGCAATGCAGACTGATTGCACCTTCTCCCAGTAGGCTGTCTACCGGAATTCCTGAATTTTCTGGCATATGGAAGGCACCCTTTTTTCATTTTCAGCATTGTTTTTTTCCTTCCTTGAGAAAGGCGATTTTATTCTAATTGACTTATATCCCATCTCTTTCCATAAAAGTATTTGAAGTGGTTTATAAAAATTGGCACGAGTAACTCAAAAAAATAGAAAATCAGGACTAAAGGAAAAGGAAAGAAATATGACCTATATCCATGTGTCCCTGTTGGATAAGGCAGCCTTTGAGAAAAATAGAATAATTTAGTATTACTACTTACAAACCATTTCATTCAGATAAAATTTGACAAAAATTTAAATGCAGATATACTCCAAAGGTCAGTAAATTGAGGTGTTTGCAAAGTGGTGCAATAGAAAGAGTATGGGCTTTGGAGTCAAATGCCTTATTTCAAATCACAGCACTTATTTACTGGCATGTTAGTAAATGACTTTAAAAAAGTCATGACCTGTAAATGATAAACACAGGTAAGGGTAGATAATTAATTACATGATGTGATTTCAAAGACACCAGGTAGATGTGCTTACTCCTCACCCCCTTTCCCAGCATCCTGCTATATCCAAATACCTTTTCCCTTCCCCCCAACACAGAGTGCATGAATTTTATTATTAAAAATAAATTTTCATTTATTCAACAAATATGTGAGCACTTATCATCATCCTTACCTTCTGATCATTTAGAACAAATTCTGGGAAGATATACTGTTAGCTTTTTAAATACTTCTATCAGTTTATCTTCCTTCCTGAAGGATTCTCTCCCTGCTGTGTGAGGAAGCGGGAGCTGGAACACATACTCCACAAACCTACCTATCAAAAACAAAATCTCCCTTAACAGACAGGGGTTTCTAAATAGCCTTTTGAATATCTTAATAGTGTTAAATCTACCTTTGAAGTTCAACATGATTTGCATTTTCTGAGCATGGCAAAGTGCTGATTATACTTGGTGCTAATCACACAGTAACATTTTTTTTTTCAGGAAAGGTTAAGTGCCAATGCATGGAATGGTTAAATGCCAACAGTCAGCTTCAATTGTTTTTATTACAGTAAGAGGAATTTTACTCTTAATGCATAGAATTTGAAGAAAAAAATTATATAAGCTTTTAAAAGAGGCCCTTTTGACAATTATTAATACAAATGTGAAATAAGACCCTTCAAACAAATACTGATTTCAGTAAGTTTATACATACAGCAATAATTTATTCTTAAATGTTCATTTAGTTTCTGTTGAGACACGATTCATGTCTCATTAATAAAAGAGCAGCCATCTCACCTCAAATACCAGAATATACAACAAGTTACAGCATAGCAAAAATTCTACCTACTTTCAGATAAAATCTAGTTCAGGTAAAATAGTTTCATTCAATGTTTTACAGTTACACAGATTTTTTGTTTGTTTTGAGCACAAAATAGTGTAAGTTGTTACACTACAGCTATCTATATGAACATCATGTGACCACAGAATTGTTAATCATTACTTCTGAAATTGAACCATCAGTTTCATTCATGCAGTAAAGCAAAGCAGGCTGGGTAAACTTGTTCATCGGGAACCATATTACTGTGAATTTCACAGCCACATGATTATGATGTCAGATGGACTCACAAGGACTAAAACAGAATGGTTTTTGCATAAATACCAATTTCTCCCTGATGTAAGTTTAGTCAGTTTATAATCTAGAAATGATTGATAACAGCAATATATCATATCTTCTATCTGTAGTGTTATTTTAAGACAAGCAATAATTAAAGGATGATGGGATGGGATGCTACTTAAATACATGAAAAACATACTGTACAAATATACTTGGCTTTACCATTTTCCTCCTAACTATCAAGAGTGCCTCCCAAAATATGACCAGTGAAGATGAAGTATACTATCAAATATGGCTTCCAGAACAAAAACCCTCTAACAAGAATCAAACCTATTTACAAAATTTTTCAGTCTTTTAGTTTCATTTGAAACAAAATTTCTTTTTTTGAATTTTATTTTTTATACAGCAGGTTCTTATTAGTTATCTATTTTATACATATTGGTTGAAACAAAATTTCTACATAGCAGTTGTAATTAACACTAACACATTCTTAGTTTCATCATTCCAGCTCTTTTTAAACAGATGTCACAAGGTAAGACCCAGAATGGCGTTTAGGACTTTGAGTTCCACTGGATTCTGTATTGTCACTTTTTGAATCTCGTTTCTTTGTGTTGTTATTCACTGGCGTTGGGATCTGAGATGGTCGGGCTGAAGTGCTATCTGCGCTGCTTTTCCTTGGGCTTGGGTTGTAATTAAAAGGACTCACTCTGGCAGCAACAGTCCCACTCGGTGAACTGTGCTTGCTTGAGCTGCTAGAACTAAATGGGGTACGTTCAGCTATTGAACTTTCATTAGTCTCTGATGCAGGGACAGGATGACTTTGTCCCGGTTTTCCCTCAGTTCCTTTTTGGTCTGGGGCATCTACCTGAATAAAGGAGTTCAGGCGGTTTTCCAAACCCATGGTGCGTACAGGAGCACTACCATTGCTCACATTTTGTTTCCCCTGATGATCTTTTGAATCTTTAGTGTTTGGGTTTCCCTTTTCTGAAACAGTGTCAATCACTGGGGGAGTATTTCCTGTTGGAGATCTTCCAGATCTAGGGTTGTTAATGGGGCAGTCCTCAATTCTCACCCAAACATCCTCTGTTTTAGAAACAGCAGGTGCCATTTGATAAATCAGAGTCTTTGATTCAGCACCATTTGCAGCACCTGAGGAAGTGGTCTGAGAAGTACTATTGGTGGGAGAAATTTCACTTTCTTTCATTTTTCTCCATGTTCCTTTTGTGGATACTTGGTTTTCTTTAGTTTGTTTGGTTCCTGAAGTAGAGTTCACATGTTTTTCATCCTCACTTTTTGCTTTTTCACTAGATTCTGATGAAGCAGAAAGAATTGAGGATGAACTTCCAGTTCTCCTCCAAGTGCTTACTCGAGGAAGGGATGATGAGTGTTTGCTGTGCTCACGTTTCCAGGTTCCTGACCTATTGATGGGAAGTCTGGAAGGACTTTCAGAATGAGAGCGTGCTATGTCATGGCGCTTTACTGGTCTTCCATCATTATACTCTATGGTGGGACTGAGATTAGGTGGGAGTTTTCGCCATCCACCAGCCTGAACAGATGAATGTGTAGACAGAGACATATCAGGAAGGGAAGGACTTAAAATTGGAGTCTGTGCCTGGGACCTACTGGGAGAATCTGGTCTAGAAGATGGAGAAAGAGATTCAAATGAAGCGGATTCCTCCAATTTTCTCCTTAGGGTTGGGCTTGGAGCTTCTTTGATGAAAGTTGACTGGCGTACTAATACAGGTCTCTCTGACCTATCAGATTCACTTCCACTTGATTTAGTTGAAGACATTCTAGAAAGTTCTACCTTTTTATTGGATCCATTGCTAGTACTCATTTGACTTAGTCCTTTGGAGGCAGATTCACTTCTTGGGATACTACTGACATTCTTGGATAAACCCGTTTGTTTGGTGAGGTTCTGTTGGCTCATCTGTCTGCCAGGAGATGTGTAAGACATTTTCCCAGAACCCGAGGACTTAGTTGAAGCAGTACTAGGGGATGACGTCCTTGGCAGCTGAGATAATTTGTTGGGAGGACTTATTCCATTTCTACCAGGAGAAATTGAGTTTCGCCCTGGAGACTGCATAGGTCTACTTAACGGCTGCTGGGCAGGTCTTGAAGGAGTGGAATCTCTAGATCCTGATCTAGAAGGCCCTTTATTTGACCCAGGTGTCAGGGATGCCTGCCTCGTAACAGGGCTTAATTCTGACTTCACTGATGGCTTGGCGCCTCTGGGGGAAGTGGTAGCTGCCTGACCTTCACTAGGGCTTTTGGAGGCTGGAGTCTTAAGGGGTGGGCCTTTTTTAGAAACCGGACTTGTACTTGAAGAGCTATTCCGAACTCCTGGAATATGAATCATTGTCCTACCTCGAGAGATTGAAGGCATGTTTGTTTGAAGGGGCTGTTTCATTTGGCTTGAAACTTCCGAATTAGATCGAATTTTTCCAGTAATCAAACTTCTATAAACTTTTTTCCCTCCTTTTATTCCTTTATTTTCAGATTCTAATTTCTTAGCTTCCAATGTACTTTTCTCCCCAGGTTTTAGAATTCGTGGGCCTTTATTACTTGCAAAGGGTTTTTCCTCTTGATCAGGTGTAAGATGAAATGGTGATCCCAGAGAGAGTCCTGATTTCAGGGAAAGGATGGAATCTGAATCAGAAGAAGCTTGTCTAGATAAACATGCGGCAGCAGCAGCTTGATGTAAACTACTTACTATGGAATTTGCACCTTCCTGAATAGCTTTCCAATCGAAATTTTCTGAATCAGGGGATAAACCATGTTCTGAATCTGGTCTCTGTATATCTTTCAAATCGAGTGTCAAATCTTCTGCTAATATGCCACCCATATTTCTGGGACTATGCTTTTCATTATCAGCCTTGAGTCTTGAAGGCTTTTTCTTTTTTGGCATTGCAGAACTTATACATTCCTGCAACAGGTCATCTTCAGAGTCAATACTGAGAGAACTGAGAGAACTGTTTCTTGAGAAACAAACAGGGGTATCTTCAACGTGAAATGATTTAGGAGCATAACCTGACGCCTGAGGTTTACTTGGTTCTCCCTGTGAGTCAGGGGGCTCTGTCTCTTTGATAGGTTCATTTTCCTTGTTGTTGTTGTTTTCTTGATCAATGTCACTAAGAGAACTTAGAGAGGAATTTCGGGAAAAGCAAACCGGAGTATTTTCAATAGCAAAATTCTGTAATTTCTCATCTGTTGCTGCCCCTCTGTCTGGTATATCTTTGGAGGGCTGGGGAAAAGTGGATTGCTTCTGCAGCACGGGTTTAGGCTGACCTCGATTTATTGGATGTTTTGGAACAGCTTGTGTCTTATTAGCTGATTGTTGGTTTGAGGTTAGTTCTGTGTGGTTGGTAACTTTAGCTTCTGATTCCTTACTTTCCTTCCCCTTTCTTAATTCAGCCTTTTCCCTGGAAAGGTCGACATCATCATCATCAAAATCTAGAGAACTCAAAGAATCATTTCGTGAAAAACAGTATGGAGTGCCTTCAATGGGTGTGTAATGATGAGGTGAATCAAAAGTAAAACTTCCTCTGACTCGATCTTCATTATTTGGGACCTTATCATTGAAGTCCTTCGAATTATTTTTCAAGTTCTGTTTCTTTGAATCTTTGTTGTCTGAGAAATTTCTTTCAGCATTTAAATTATTTTTTGAGTCTGTATTTTTTCTTACACGTGTCCTGTATTCAGTATTTTGTGGTATAGGTTTTACTGGTGAAGTAGGTTTCTTCTTCTTACCATCTAATTGATTTTTGTTAGTTCCAGATGAAGACATAGACGCTTGTTGGACCTGGTCCATTATCTTTTTCACACGGAAAGGCTTGTGACTTTTTCCTTTGGGCATAGCAGAATTAATGCATTCTGCAAGAATATCGCCTTCTTCTGTTTTATTGTCATCCAGTTCAGGTATAGTTACAGATGAGGCTTTCCCTGTTTGAGCCTCATCTGTACTTCTGCCTTCTGTAGGAATGGTGTCTCGTTTTTCAAATTCACCTGACTGTGTTCCTGCTCTAACACCTTCTCCAGCAGCTAACTCATTTGGAGGGGATTCTATCGTTAGATCACTTAGAGATGTAGCTGTGGAAAAGTTTATAGGTGTCCCTTCTACACAATACACCCGAGGCATATCATCTCCTGGTGTAAAACTAACATGCTTTTGTGCTTGTAATCTGTTTTGTGATGGCAGAAGTTTGTACACAGGCAGTTGACTTGGTTTCCTTGCCACAGGTGGAGGTACTTTGGAAGACGTCTGGGCTGGCTTTTTGGCTTTGCGTGAAGATTTTGTTGGCATGGCAGAAATAATACACTCTTCTAGTATTTCAATATCATCATCATCTGAATCATCTAATAGATCTTTTTCAGAATCGGTGGGTTTTTCTGCCTCTTTTCCCTGGCTTTCATTTGATTCTTCAGGCTGCTCATTTTCTGTTTCATTCCCATTGTCATTTTCCTGAACCGGAGGCATTATTCTTAATTCCACATCTTTCTGAATAAATGGCTCATCGAGGCTCAGAGCACTCAGGCTAGATGAACAAGAAAATCCATCAGGAGTACTTTCTGTGGCAAAATGTAACAAAGCATCAGCATCTGGAAGAACCTGGACCCTCTGTACTGCAGCATTTACAGCAGCTTGCTTAGGGCCACTTTCTCTCTTCTCAGCACTAGGGGCTTTATTTTTAGGTACTTCTTGCTTAGTCTGAGCTGACTGAGGAGGAGGGGGAGGAGGGGTTTTACTTCTGCTTGGTGGCATGGTTTGTCCAGGGCTATCTGGAAGGTCACTGGGGCTTATAATGCCACTCACCATTCCACTGCAGGGTTCACTCTGAACGGAGCTGGCAATTGAACGACTCTCAAAACTGTCAAGTGAACTGACAGAAGTACATCTGCTAAACATGAGTGGAGTCTCCTGAACGTAGTGCTCTGGTGGACTTTTAGGTGTCTGAGCACCACTCTTTGATGGAGATTTGGCCCCTGAAGAAAATTCAACAGCTTTGTGCCTGGTTGATTCTGAAGATAAACCAGAAGCCTGGAGTCTGCTGGATTTGGTTCTAATGTGCTGTGACACTGTTGGAACTTCACTCACAGAATCTTCAGTTGATCTAGTTCCACTGCTTTCTTTTATTTCTGCTATTTGCAGGGTATTAGCAGAATCTGCTTCTTGTGTTGTCTGATCACACCCTATTTCATCTTCAGCTGATGACAAAGATGATAATGAACTACATCTTGAAAAGCATATTGGGGTATCTTCTACACAGTAAGTCTGTATTGTTTCTTGGTTGATAGAGGGAACTTTGCAAGAGGAAGAGGTGGCTTTTTGGGTCTGACCACTCCTGCTCTGTGCTGAACTGTGATGGAGCTGATTCTGCCTCTTGGCATTTGATGAAGGTGTGGCTGTATTCTCACTGCTTGAAGAGATGTGTTCAGTTTTAGTGCTCTGTCCAGATGAATTCTTTGAGAATGAAAATGCTGGTTTCTGTGAAGAAGGAATGTCTGTGGTATATTTTAAACTATAATCAATAGGCTGGTCCACGTGATGTTTTTCTTCATTATATTTTATGCTATAATTGGTTGGTCTCTCTTCTTCCTCATGTTGCTCTTCCTCAGAGTAACGTTCACTATAGTTGGTTGGCTTATCATCTTCATAGTCATCTTCCTGACACAAAGACTGATTTACATTTTGATTAATTCCATGATTAGAACCTACTCGATTTGTTTCTGAACCATTGGCTGCTCTTGACCTATATGGGGAAACACATTCTTGCTGTCCAAAATGTGGTTGGAACTTGAGGTGTTTATCATCAGTGCTCTCAGGATATACAGGATAAGTTGTGCTTTGACTCCTTGATTGTCTTTCCTCATTTTGTTTTATTTCATCTTCTATTATATGTTTCGGTCTTGCCCACCTTTCATTCTGTGAAGGACTTTGCCTTCCGGAGTTCAACTGTTCATCAGAATATTTAAGACTATAATTTATTGGTGTATCTAGTTCTCCATCATTATCATCCATATGATTTGCACTATGTATTTTATGGGCTAGGTCAGCTGGATACTGACCATAGCTGCAAAATTTACTTTCCTCATCTTCAGAATAGGATTCAACTGAAGGTTTCATTTGACCTCTTTTACCATAACCATCACTACTGCTGACACTATTTAAACTATCATTTGAAGATCTCTTGTATTCTACTTTGGCATATGGCACTGGACATGTCCTGTTTGAGTTTTCTGACTTGGTGAAGTTGTAAGAGTTTGCATGTGTGTGGGCGGTAGAGCTTCTTCTTAGTGCATTCCTCTCATCTGTCCCACAATGTAGTTCCGGGGTAGACCCAGAACTTCTGTCTTCCTGGGAGGTATGAATGGCTGACACTTCTTCCATGACTTTGGCAATCTGGGCTGCAGTGGTAGAAATCTGCAAACCTCGCTTCGAAGAGGTTCCTGGATTTTCTGTTGCTGGGTGGTAGTTGACTAGGCTAATACCTCGTTCTCTCTCCAAACTTCTATCTTTCTCAGAACGAGAACTATCTAAACTTCCCCTTGATGAAGAGGAGCTGGGCAACACTGTAGTATTTAAATATGGTGACAAGACAGTCATGTTTCCAGTATTAAAATTGTCTGACCTATTATCATCATGTCGATTGGTGTCAAAAACATAGTCACCATAGAGATTTTGCTTGTGTCTCTGCTTACTACGATGAGATGCCTTGGGACTTAAATTGTCAATATTGTCAAAAGTTTCTGATAAATGCTGAGCATCTAATTCTGCTTCTAGGGCTTTTTGTTTCCTGACATGAAGAGAAGGCAAGCTTGAACCAGGAGACATGATATTGGCATCCTTATACTTTGCAGGTCTATTTGCCATGAGATTCCTTAAAGCTGCAGCACTTCCCATAGCAATCATCTTGTGCTTTGAATGAATGAGGTTCTTGAGCATGCTGACTGCTCCCATGTCCCATAATGCTTCCTGATCTTTAGGATTTCTTGCTGAGAGATTCCACAAGGTTCCGCATGCATTACTGACTATTGTCAAACTGTGAGATTTCAAGTGTTGTAATAAGGTTTGTAAGCAATTATTCTCTCTTAGGATTTGCCTGAAATAAAAATATCACAGAAGTAAGGTAAAAATCTGTTCGTAGTAACAACAAATAAAAGGACAGAAAACAAATTTAAATCTAAAGATAACTACTAAAGCTTATTAACAACAGGCATAATAAAATTACACCAAATTATACTATAAATTTCAGGCATTGCCTATTTCCTTTTGTTCTATCTTAGTTCATTTAATGTCTATTGTTTTAAAGTACTCATCTGTCAGGGTAAAAGCGTTAAGTTTAATCAATTCTGCATTTCCTATTCTGACCCAATAGCTTTAAACACTTTTCCTGAGTAGATATATTTACTTTATTTACATAGTGACGGAGTCTCTCAGTTTGAGGAGTAGAGATGTATTATGAAATCTTAAGCTGAACAGGGGCTGTGGTAATTTAATCTCTGGATGGGCACCACAATGTTGACAAACTGAGACATCTCAGAAGAGGTAGACAGAAGAAACTGATTGACAATAGATCTTAACGAAGTCAGGGAGCACACTGTAAGCTCCTAGGTCAGCAGAATGACTTTTAGATAATCTTTCTGCCTCTGGTTTGATTTTGTAATACTGCCATTCCCCCTTACAAGTGTTCTCGGGCAAATTGTGTGTAGTCGTTATTTCTAAAAATAAACTGAAAGAAAAGTTTTCAAAACATTAACTATAAAAACAAGAGTTAAGAGTCAGCATAATGAATGTTAGGATCTGAAAGAGCTATGGCTTGTTTAAGGCACGGTAAAATGAAGTTTAGTGACAGCACAGTTGGCACTGGTGGGCTTTAAAACTGATAGGCAAGGGTGCAGTAAGCTTTACCATGGCGGCTCTCTAGCAGTCCAGTAGACACCTGAGTGCTTACTGAGTCTAAGAGGTCTTCTATGAACAGAAGAAAGGACTATAAGGCTTGTAGCTGGTGCATCAAAAACTTAAAGAAAAGATGTTTACATTCTTTTCAAAGCCCTTTTACTAAAGGTACCTCATAGTCTTTTTGAAAATGAGAGAGGAACAATACAGGATAAAATAAATAAATATGCTGTGAAAGATACCCATATTTTTGTTGAGATAATACAGAGCTCAAGTTCTGAAGATATGTGCCTTGTACCTGAGGTGCCTCTTAGGCCTCACAGCTCTAACAGATTGGATGAATGGTGGTTGGCTGAAAAATATTATCATTATTGATGTTATGGCACCACTAGAAAAATGTGAACCATCGTACTCTCTGGATCATAACCACAAGGTTTTGTTTTTTATAAACCTCATATTCGTTTAAGCCATGCTAACATACAGGAAAGGATTTTCTTCTCTGTAATATTTATGACTTTCATTTTTTCTTCTACACATGGGTTATACCTCTCAAGTATCATTTATTTCTAGACATCTTTATGATACTATGAACTTGTATTAGAATAAATATGTTAATGAATAAATCAGGAATTAATAGTTATATTTTCATTGTCATAAATGTAATTTGGCTTAGAACTTGCATAATTACACAAAACACTGCTTACAGTTGAGTCTTTCTGAGAGTATGAATCTTAAAATTTCATTTAAAAGTAATATAAAACCCTGTATTTACCTGTGGTCCTCATTCGTAGCTATCAAGCTGGACACATTCCGTAATATCCCACCTCCACTTTCAATAATAGCTAAAGTATTTGTCTGGCTCCGGTAAGTGAGAGTGCCAACCAAAAATGCAAGCGCACCATCTACGGCACATATATCAGCTTTATTCTCAGTGCAGTGTGCTGACAAATTCCATAAGGCACTCAATACGCTTTTGAGGGTTGATTCCTATCAAGAAACAGAATATGTGTCATCTAATTAGAGTTGGAATTTCCTTCTTATAACGTCTATGTTTACTTCTATTGAGGAAGCTTTTTTTTTTTTCCCTCTTTAAATCTTCCCTGCTGCCCATCCTTCACGGGTAAAGTATTAGGAACTCCTCATTTAGAAAAACTTTCATAAAATATCAAATCGAACTTAAGACAGTGATATCCCCATGAAACAAGCAGAACGCAATATTAAAATAATGACCTTTATGAACTTTATTCTAAGTGTTTAGATGGTGCACGCATATCTCACAAGAGCTTATATTAGAATATGAAACAGAACTGATGTGCATTCTGAAAAGATAGCATTTTCAGGACAACAGAAGCTAGAAAAAGCCCTCTACATGCCGATATGGAAAGATATCTAGATGTATCATTAAATGAAAAGAGCAAGCTGCAGAGGAGTATGTGCAATCTTATTTGTATAAACACACACATATATATTTATGTGTGGTTGATTCAAAAGTAACAATGTAACTTATTAAAAGGAAAGCATACTAGAAAAACTCCAATTTCTTAAAATCCCCAAAGAAACAAAGTAATTGAAAAACCAGAACTCCCTGGTATACAGTATCACAGTAAACTGACAAATTATAAATGCCACAGAAAATACTCTGAGTATACAATTAAGGATATTTGGTCAAAACTTGCCATGATCCTGATGTCAGTCTTTCTTCTTACTACAAATCAATCAGGGAACAAACAAACATTCATTAGAGATCTACTCTGTGCCTATCACAAGTAGAGGCACTCCAGAAAACATAGCAACTGATACTTGCTTTGAAGGTGCTAACTGTTTACTCTGGGGAAAAAAGAATGCAAAATCATACTTGAAACCAAAGGCTCTAATGGAAAGATTATTGCCATCTGAATTTAATAAAATAAGTAAAATATTTCATGGAGGAGAGCAGCTCTGCAGAAGAAAAGACATGTACATTCAGAGAGAAGGCAGGGGAAGTAGGAGGAAAAGCATGGAAGTGGAAATAAGCAAGGGAGGACTAAAGAACAGAAAGAAGACACAGAGGAAGTCAAAGTCCATGCTGGGGCATTGTGGGAAGTAAGGTCAGAGAGGTAAAAGGCGGCCCTGAATGTCATGGCAAACATTTTGGGCCTAACCCAATAAGGAACAAGCCATTGTATTCTCTTCATCAAGTTATTAAATGAATAAAACAATGTAGGAGCAGGTTTAGATACTACTTATCAGGAAGCAGGGAAGAAGTGCTTTCACCACTGAAGATGTGAAAAGGCTAAGAGCTCAATTTTAATTACATTGTGAATGAGGTAAAGGTGGGACATTCAAAGTATCCTGAGAACAGAAAAAAATGGCAAGAGTTTAGAGGAGTGAGCTAAACTTACAACTGACCTAGAGGTGAGACTTGAAGGTAGGAACATAGAAGTTGCTCTTCAAGACTACATGTAGAGGGCCAAGGGTCTTGTTTCAAAGAAGCTTTATAGTCAAAGGAGACAAGGAGAAATGATTAGATGTTGGAAGTACAGGTGGTAAAAACAAAGGGAAGAGATTCAGTAAGGAATGTGATCAAAAAGTATCAAATATAGGTGTAGGTAGAAAAGAAATACCCTAGTTAATCTATAAGTCTAGATTTTGTTAGAAGCAATATATTAGAAAGGACTGAAGAAGGTATGGCCAGTTAAGAAATGAAGCAAGTGACTACATGTTCAGGGTTTTGGTTCTTACAGGAAAAAGTGGAACACTGCAGAAGTTAGAAGAAGCAACAGAGGATTTCTGTTTTCATTTTCAAAATATTGGGCTTCTTACAGATAGCTGAAACATAAAAAAGCCGACTTCTCTACACCCAGTAGAGAAGATATAGAAGACAAGAATAAGGGACTAACAGCTTTGAGTAAATAGCCACGCTTAGGGCACAGAGTGCAGGTGAAGGAAAGATTCTGCTGTGTAGAAGAGTAAGAGTCAGCGAATGATGGTAAAATGATGCAGTACGTGGGGAACATGGAAGGTAGTTTTGGTTCTTGTGGTCATTAGTAGTAAATGAAGTTGACAAGGAAGAGATGACAAATTAAAAAAGAGAATAAGAACGTTCATAATGACGGCTGCACTGAATGTAGAAAAAGAGGGAAAAAATAAATTCTAATACTGCTAACCAGAGCAGGCCCAAACCAGAATTGGATATTATAAATTTCTGATGGGCTACTTTTTCCAAGATTGGGCCTTGCATTAAAAATTTATAGATGAATTTAGGGAGAAATGGTCTTTAAACTACTCTTCCTTTACAAGAACAGGCTATGTCTTTCCATTTATTATGGTCTTCTCTTACGCTTCTCAGTAGGATGTGTCTTTTAATCTAACTTTCTTCGTTTGTAGCAATTAGTTTGTATGTAGATCTTTAAGGTCCTTGAGCGACAATAAAATAATGAGCTATTCAGCAGCAATACAAGTTCCCATAATACCTACAAATACGTTAAATCTTTCTGAAAACACACAAGCTTGATAAGAAAGGAGTCTTAAAGTGTACGTGGGGCTAATTTTTTTGTATAATTTTATTAAGGTATAATTAGAGAACAATAAACTGCACATATTTCAAGTGTGCAATTTGATCATTTTTGATGTGTGTGTATACCAAGATAACATTTATATCACTCCCTCCACTTTCCTCATGCCACCCCTAATCCAACCCTAACCCCAGGCAACCGCTGTTCTGATTCCTGTCATTGTAGATTATTGAATGTATCAATAGGTCATTCTTTTTTTTTTTTAATAGCCAAATTGTATTCCACAATTTGTTTACCCATTTACCTATTGATGGACATTTGCGTTATTTTTAGTTTTTGGCTATCACAAATAATCTTTCTGTGAATATTTGTAAGTCTTTGTGTGAATTTAAGTTTTTGTTTCTCCTGGGTGGCCAGGTTGTATGGTAGGTAAATGTTTAATTTTAAAACACTGCCAAATGTTCTCTAAAGTTGGATAGGCATACCTCAGAGATATTGCAGGTTTGATTCTAGACCATTGCAGTAAAGCCAAGTCACATCATTTTTTTTTTTGGTGTGCATATAGAAGTTATGTTTACACTATACTGTAGTGCATATAAAAGTTATGTTTACACTATACTGTAGTCTATTAAGTGTCCAATAGCATTACGTATAAAAAAAAGTACATACCTTAACTGAAAAATAATGCTGTTGGAAAAACGGCATCCATAGACTTGCTTAATGCAGGGTTGCCACAAACCTTCAATTTATAAAAAATGTAATATCTGCAAAGTGCAATAAAGCAAGGTATGCCTGTACGCCACGTAACATTCCCGCCAGCAGTGTGTGAGAATTCCAGCTGCTTAACATCCTTGACAACACTTGGCCAATATTTTAAATTTTAACCAATGTAATATCTTTAATGGTATCTCGTAGTTGTAATTTGTATTTTCCTAATGACTAACAATGTTGAGTATCTTTTCAAGTGCTTATTGGCTATTCACGTATCTTCTTTTCTGCAGTGTGAGTACAAGTGTTCTGCTGATTCGGTAGTGTTTTAAAGGTATCTTTATGCAGACCCTAAGTATATTTGAGTATTACCTTTTTTTCCCAGTTTTGAGATATAGTTGACATGTAACACTGTTTAAAGTATAATGATTTGACTTACAAACATCATGAAATGTTTACCACAATAAGTTTACTGAACATCTATCATCTCATACATACACAAAATTAAAGAAATAGAAAAAAATTTTTTTCCTTGTGATGAGAACTCAGGATTTACTCTCAACAATTTTCATATATAATGATACAACAGTGTTAATAAGATTTATCATACTGTATATTACATCCCTAGTACTTATTTATCTTATAACTGGAAGTTTGTACCTTTTGACCACCTTTGAATATTAACTTTATATCCAGTTATTTAGTTGAATACTTATTTCTAACAATTTTTCAGTTGATTTTCTTGGGATTTTCAGGTGTAAAATAATTTAGAAAAAATACATAAGTAAACAAACAAAACATCCCCAGACTCTTCCTTCTCTGAAAAGGAAATTTTGAAGAGAAAAATATGTAGGCTCTGGATCAAGGAGGACTGGTTGGGTGAAAGGAAATTCAGATTAGCTGAAAAGACTTGCTTAGTTCCTCTCAAATTTAAAAAAAATTTGCTTAGTTTCTGAAGTAGATATACTATCTGGAGATTATTTCCTTTTGTAAACAAATTATTATTTGAGGGATTTCTCACCTTTGGGTCTGATTACCTCTTGACAGGGTGACTATCAGAATTTGAGGACTCAGGTAGATTGAGATTTGGGCAGCAAAGAGTTAACACTCAACACCAGTGATTGGCAACGGAGGGTGATTGTGTCCCTTTTCCTTTACAGAGGACATCTGGTAATATGTGGAGATATTTCTGATTGTTATGACTGAGGGGAAGGTGCACTGGCATCTACTGTGCAAAGGCCAGGGAGGCTGCTAAACATCCTACAAGGCACAGATCAGTCCTCCAAAACAAAGACTTATCTGGTGCAAGATGTCAACAGTGCTGAGTCTGAAAAACCCTGACTTATACTAGGCTACCTTGTACAATCTTTTCTGGCTTAATACTTTAGGAGTTTGGAGCAGTCTAAGTCTAGGGATAGGTAAGATAAGAGGGTCAGAAATTAGTGAGTCTCAGGAGTGGGAGATGGCAGCAAAAAAGTATCCCAAGATGAAATCCCTATTGTAATACTAAATGTTTTCAAAGGTACCTTTTTCACTTCCAAAGCACATTCCATCAATGCTTTCACACTTCCAACTTCACGCAAAGTCTTTTTACTATTTACATCTGCTCTCCAAGACAGATTCCTCAAAACACTTGCAATAACCTGCAAATAAATCAATTTTAGAATAATTTGTTTATAAAATTATTCATACTAGTTGCTTTCTTGTTCGTAATGTTGAGTAGAAATATATCAATAAATAAATTTCTTCTAAATGCTAATATAGTGCCAAAAGGAATTCCTACAATATAATTATTTTCCTCTATTTTGGTGTTAATGTAGCCACAATTTAAACATGAGATGCTAAACAGTGAGCCACAGCTTAAATTAATCTAAATCAGGGTATTAACCCACTAACAGCCAAGAAAAACATTTGAAATTCTAAGTAGTACCTGCTGTAAGTCCTCACTTTCAGATTTTAGCTGGGCCACAAGTGCTCTCATGCAGCCTTTCATAGAGCATAGTGTAGCCTGTAAAATCAAATATTGCAGAGGGTCAATAATAAGGCAACCTGGAGCCATGCTTTATTTTTGACTAAACTTCAAATCCAGTTTCAATCGTCTCATTTCAATCCTAACTAATGTTTTACCCATAAAAGAACTAGAACCAGATTACATAAATGAAAGACAAATACCCTCCTAATCCTTTGGTATTTGTTCTTTTCTTGGCAAACCGGAAAAATAAAGTGAATAAATGATAAGAAACAATAAGCAAAGGGTTTTAAAGTCTTTTATTCGGATGGAACCAACACGTGTATAACACTTGCACCAATCATCAAGATTTCCAGATTTTTGCTATCATTCCCAGGAATAGTATTTTAAATGTGATCACATAAATCCACTACTGTGTTCCATCTTTTGCCTTTGTTTAGGCATAAGACAACCAAATGAGTAAGGATATGCAGTGAGGTATGAAGTACAGGTTTTTGTTGGTCAGTGTTTAATGAGGAGAGTGACAAAAAGAGAGTCAGTGAAAAGTAGTTTGTATGAAAGTAAAATAACTCACACCAGAGATATCATAAGAAATGGATCTTATAAAACATACCTTGTTGGCTACATCTCCGAAAGTCAAGTTTGTCAAAGCCATTCCTGCATATCGTCTTAAGGTAATACTGTAGTGGTCATTAGTAAGTCCATACATTTCACAGTCCACTTGCAATAATTCTGCAATGGCCTGTAGTCCCCCTAATTTAAAAAGGGCAAGAGGAAAAAGATAATAATCTAAAATAAAACAAATGGGTACCAAGTTTATAAATTATTAGGAAAAAATCTCAAAGAATGAGAATATATAAATTTAATTTTGTCTTTAGAATTACAAGCTACAGATAATATTATAAAGGACTTTTGTGTAATATACTTATAAAGTACAAGTGACAACTATTCCATTTTCTGCCAGTTTCTCCACCCTCCAGCCCCTTGCCTTACTGAGTGAAATGAACATTATACTCTATTTACTGCACATACACTGTATCTTGTCACGGATGAAGAAGGCTATTTTCTAACACTAGGTCTTCCTGAATGTAAGCAGAAAAAGGTAACTTATTTTTATTATTAGGACTTTACAAACACTCTTCATTGTCACACACTGTGGCCTAATCACTTGAATATACTTTTATCTCCCAAATAATTTTTAGTATCCTTAGGAATACTAAAACTTCTAAATGAAACTGTGCATGAAGCAAAGCTTATTTTTTTATGAAAAAGAATTACCTATTCAACTTATTACTAAGCTCTATAAAACCATTTTTAATTTTTACTTTTTTAATTCTTACTTTTCTTTGATACTCATGAAGTGTCAAATACCAATACTAGGATTTAGTATTTTCTTTCCCCTTGATTCCCACCAATGGGTATACTTAACAACGCCCACAGTGGTCAGCAGTAGGAAGGCAAGGAGGAAAATGAAGGGAAAGGAAAGGAAAAGACATAAAGGAAGGGGTGGTAAAAAGACAAAACAAAACAAAAAGACAAAAGGTGAAGCAAAATGGTGAGGGAGTAAATAAAAAGAAAAATAAAAATGCATATGGAGGTTATTCAAAATATTATTCATCATCAATATTAATCATCATGGGACTGGAGACATTCTTTTGTCAGAGAAGTGGCTTAGACAGAAAAAGAGAAGATGAATATAAACAGGCAATTCTTGGATACTGTAAGTCTGAACGATCAGGTCATTAATCTGAAAGAGGATCGGTACATTTTTGTAAATGATCTAGAAGGGTCAGTATGTAGATGAATCAGCAAGTCTGCAAAATAGACCAAGTTCTATCTTGGGTCAAGAATGCCAGGCCAAGGGATTTAACTCTTGGAACATTTGTGTAAATCTTTATAACTAGCACCAATGACGGATGAGTTTGAATGTAGGTAAGTAAAAATTAATTTGGTTAAGGGAAATCCAAACCGTATTTAGGAAGATTTTCCTCCATCCACCCATGATGATGGGAAGATAAACAACCAACGAAAAAAACAGCCAATGTCTTTATGGAGCTTACAGATTAGAGCAGAGACAGCCACTGAACAACTAATTTAAGTGTACTGGATTGTGTAGAAGCACAGGGCAAGGTAACAGGTGAACTTAACCTAGATTGGGAGGATCAAGAAAATGGCTGAGGAAATAATGTTTAACTTGAGACTTAAAAGGATGAACGAATATCTAAAAAGGGTGGGGCAGAAACAATAAGTACGCATTTCAGGCAGATGAAACAGCATGTGCAAGGACTGCTGGGCCTGAAATATACAGCAACAAGGAGAGGGTCACAGGTGAGGCTACAAAAATGGGTAGAGGCCAGATTATGCAAGACTTTGTGTGCCTCACCAAGGATTTAAGGCAGGGGAAGGAATAATCAGATGTATGTTCTAAACAGATTCCTATGACTGTAGGCTGCAGAATGGATTATGATTGGAAGTGGGGGGACAAGTAAGACAAACTATGGGAGAACGGGAGAGATGACAGAGGCTTGCTTGGGCTGGGGATAAAAAGAAGAGCAGTGATATGAGATGTATTTAAGAACCAGAATTAAAGCATTTACGAGACATAGGGGATAAGGAATAGACTCATGGATGTCTTCTAAGATTCTGGCTTCAGCAAGTGGGTTGACTGGAATGCCATTTTCTGAGAAAAGGAACCCTGGAATAGACAGAGATTTGGGGATGGAGGAGACAACAAACTCAGTTTCTGTCAGCTGAGTCAGAAATGTCTGAAAAATCATCTAGGTGAAGATGTCGAATGAGCAGTTTGAAAAATGTGTGTAAATCTCAGGAGAGAGAACTTGGATTAAGCTGTGAATTTGAAAAACACTGTAATTGAAGCCATGGAGTAGAGGATACTGCCCAGGGAGAGTGGAAGAAAGCCTAGTACAGAGCTTCAAAAAATTCCACTACTTATGACTTTGGTAAAGAAGAAGGAACCACCAGTAAAAGAACTGAGAGTTTTGACCCAGGAAACAGATCTGGGAGTCATTGTTGACCTGAAGACAGTGGCCTTGTGTACTGAGGAGATCACCAAAATGTTGAGGATTATAAAGCAGACGATCAAAGCCAAAACAAAACATACTATGCTTCATGCCTACATAAAATCCTGCCTGGCACAGCAGTATCTGTGATACTGTTTTGAGAAAGGTGAAATGATCTAAAGAAAATCCCAAGAAGGACCTGACTACTTTTGTATGGAAAACCCAAAAATCTTAGGACCTGATTCTAAAAACAAAGATTAAAGAAGGATTTGGTCAATGCCAATAAAACCATGAAGAACATGGCTAATGAAAAAAAGGACATTCAATAAAATTTAGTGTATCAGATAGAAGAGAGAGCCCTTTATGACTTCAGGCAGGTAAAAAGAAAACCTTCAGTGAATTTTCAGGCAAAGAATCTATACATTAAAACTATAAATGGATTCACAAAAATATGATGTGAATTCATGAGCAATACAATAAAAAATAGGTTGCCCTAAGAAATATTAGGATGTTTCAAGGTAATGCAAAGGTCATGAACACATCCTTCCACATTTTCTTGGTGTCTATGTTAGAGAATAGTGGTCCAGATGAACCAAATACTATCTCCTATGGTATCTCATAACCTTACAGATAGTAGAGGATCAATGGCTTCAGGTGACATTTAACAAAATCCTTAATTTAAACTTATCAAAAAGAGATAATAGAAAGATGATACTTAATTTTTAAAAAGTATATTACTTTTCTTTTACTTGGTTTAGATAGTCACCATTAGCATGAAACGCCTCATTCTAAAATAAATATTAGGGGCTCAGCATCAATATTCTATATATTGGCGTTTCACAAAATTTCCCGATCATAAGAATCACCTGGGCCACTTATTAGATTTGATTCCTAGGTTCCCTCCTCTGGAGATTCTACTTTACTAAGCTTGCTTACCACGCACGGGCCAGAGAAATACATGGTTTGACAACTGCCTCTGGTGATCATTATGATCTAGTTTGGGAAACACTAATGCAAATTAACTATGAATTCCTTGAAAGTCAGGACCACATCTTAATCATTTTTATACCTAGTGCCTAGCACAGTTTCTGGGACAGAGCTGGGAATTCATAAATGTATACATTACTGATACTATGGTCTAAAACTTGCAATACTAATAGGTGCAAACTTAAATGACCCTAATAGTTGTAAGAATTTTCTTCTATGTACAAATGACGGTCCTAGCTGACTGGGCTTAGAAATTTCCCTTCATCCACTTGGGACTTCTTTCCTCCTTATTCCTCACTGTCAGATCCCTTGTGCTGTCTTAATCCATCTCCCCACGGTCCACACACCTTGGTCCTTCTTGTGCTCCAATGCGAATTCAGAGGCTAGGAGTGAGAAGAAGGTAATCCCCTGTGGCTACACCCCCAGCAGTCACACCCCCAGAGGCCCCATCCTGCTCCTCACCTGAAAGCCCCTGCCCTAGCTCCTGTGATGAAATGCCCCGGGTAGCCTTCCTACCTGAAGAAGGAAGAGGAACAAATACTGAGTCTAGATTTTACTTGGAAATTCAGATGATTAATGTGTCAGTCCTAGTCTATAGTTCATTGGAACACAGGAACATTTATAAAAACGTTTGCGGGAGCTTAAAATTGGATTCGTTTTCCCGCTGATTCATTATTTTCCCCATTATTACTAGCGTTAAAAAAAACACCGAAACTTAAAATTTCACCAATGCTGAGGCAGTACTGAGGAGGGGAGAACTCATAAGCTCGTACTCAGTTTCACAGGAGGCTGGGGGCATGGGGGAAGGAAAGAGAATCAAGTGGGCCGACTGCTAGGGCCTGTGGGAAGAAAAGCATGGCTGGAGGGCAGGCGGAAATCACAAAGTACACAGCCTCCCAAAGTGATGACTCTGAAGGAGACAACACTCATTTTTGGCCATTCAGGTTCTCTGTGTTTAAGAGTGTCATGACTTTGTCACTTTGAAGATAAGTGATGAATGATAATGATGAGGGGTGGCAGGAATACACAGTGGGGGCTTGAATGAAATGTAACATAACCGGCACAAAAAGCAAGGGCACAGCTACACTAAGATGGAAACTCAGTGTATGGTTCTTGCTTGTGGCACGACTAGAGCGATCCAGTTCACATGAGATGGCTCAGCATGATGCAACTTATAAATACCACATGTGCAAAATGAACCTAGAAATCAAAGAAAAACCATTACATGAAAAATGGGGGCCACAAATGCAGGTTATATAAGGTTTAGAGTATGTGAGAACACATACCTAAGAGTAACCCTTCCACAATTAATGGAATGTTTCTAACATAAATCAGAGCATAATGCTTTTCCGTATTAATCAGTTTCAGAGATACCACGCTGCTTATCATGAAAATCCAGTAAAGTACAGATAACCATGAAGATAAATGAGAATCTTAATAATAATTCCTTCTGATGTCTTTCAGAAGTGACTGAGTTCAAGAATAATTACGTAGCCCCACGTCTCAAAACAATTCAAATTACCCTCCCCATCAACTGTCACCCAGGGTCTACCTTGACGAGAGGGGCAAGAATGGACCGTTTAGTATTTTTTCCAACCTTTGGCTAAGATTTTAAAAATCCAAGTTAGGTTACAAGGGTAGCAGTTTCTGCCACTTAGGACATTGTCTCCCCTGGAAACCAGAGTATAGTCATTTGCTACAAGGAGGAAGCAGATGGTAATAAAAGTTAGTGGCCTTATATCCTAATTCAACAATGATGAAAAATCTTTAGTATTCTTCTATGGCATTGAGAAACATTTTGTCTTACCAAGTTCATTCATCGCGTGTCTATGCTCCTCATCAAACGAAAGTTTCATTAGAACACACACAGCAGGACAGATTTGATGTTCAACAGGAGCTGGCACTGAAAGATAAAATTGACATAAACCATAATGCTTTGTTTTCTCAAAAGTAGTGACGTTTATTATACTTAAAAAATACTCAGGGCTCACTAATACATCCCTAATGCATAGCAGTTTAGTGAATCAACAAGTATTTGCTAAAGAGATGAATATATACTACAAACATGGAAAGGAAAACGTAAGGGTTTTTCTTGGTTCCACAAAAATGTCTACCTCTCATCAGCCTTTGACCAAGTCTGCTGGTCCCATGCAGGTTTATGCTATAATTCAAATAACAACTTAAAAATTGTATTGGCTATATGAAACAATAAAAACATTTTGGTATAAAACTTTTAATTTACAATCTCTATTTAAACTTAAAGGCATGCGGCTGTATACAAATGTAGTAGAGAAACCTAGTATAAACCTAGTATAGAAAGCTTACTATACAGATACCAGATAGTAAACAAAAATTTATACACAAGGTGTCCAAGAAAATGTACCTGCACATTTAATACTATGCACAAAGTTTCAAAACTGTTACTTGAAATAAAAATTTAAAAAGCAAGTCTATTTTTCAGAAGTAATAATATTTATTCTATTTAACTTTTCTGAGAGTAGGTATTAAGAGCACAAAATGCGAGTCATTATATAATTGTGGACAAAGAAAACAATTCAGAAAGACAATGTTCTTCCAGTAAAGCATCTTATAGTTCTCCTCATCCCTAGGACAAATAGATATAAAGGACATTTCTGCTGTACTCTATTCTTGAAAACTATTAAATTTTAAATAAATTCACTTTTATACCTACCTAAAAAAAATCTGCTAAATCTTTATAGATCATGTTCTCATCATCACTCTTTCTCCTACTCCCGAAATCAAGATACTGATACAATAGTCCTTTGTCAAGTGTGTGTGCGCATGTGTGTGTTCTTATCAGGTGAAAGGAAGGTCTTACCTTATATACTTACTGCTTTTGGTTCTTGCTACAGGAATGAAGTAAGTTATGTCCCCAAAGGTCCCAACTCCCATGTTCCCTGCTCCTGAGGGAGAGGGGCTGGTGGCCAAGGGTTTCTCCCTGAGCAAAGAGCTGGGAGGCTGATCACCCCAGCAACTGGGGCCCCATGGCCTGAAGCAGGATGGTGCAGTAGGAAGAGCACTGGGCTGAGAGTCAGGAGATCTGATCTCTGATCCTGGCTCCACCACCCACTAGCTGTGAGGCCACAGGCAAGTCTTTTAGCCTCTCTGAGCCTCAGTTTCTTCATCTGTAAAATGGAGATGATATCTTCCCTTCCTACTTCACAAGGTTGTTGTAAGGATCAAATAACATATATAACACAGCTCTGTATCCACTGAGTAGAGTGATATGCAAATGTAAGAGATTATGGGTTGGTCACTCACAGCTGAAGGAACTTATGTAAAGTCACTTTCTTGAGCTTAATCTCAAGAGATGGAGGACATAATCGCTCAAGTTCTTTCTAGATCTGCTATGCTATAACTCTGTCTTGATTTTCTGTTCTTTTGTGGTTGCACTGTAGTACACATAACATTTTCCTTTGCTAACTTTTTCTAGAGAAATTAAGCTTTAAACTATGTCAGCAGTGTAGATGGCTAATATGAATTTCCCAGGCCTATTCATAAAGACACCATCCTAATTTAAAGTTTTCATTTCAAAAACTTTTACATTTGCTTTGTAACATGCACCATACGGAACATACTTGGATTTTTGTCCTGGTCCATGCCTTGTTCATGGGCTTCCTGCCACTCCCAACAGGTTTCACAGTAAGCTCGTATCTGTTCCAAAAGATGAAGGACTCGGATTTCACGCCTGCCTCTCTTGTCATCAGGCTGTGAGTGAATGATGTTGTGGAGTGCTGCACTGGCCCTGGCCCGAGCCTCTTTACTGCCCCGGGAATTTCCCAACAACACAGAGTCTTTGTCATTGCCATGTAAAAGCTGGATGAGGAGAGGAAGACATCCAGACTGTCGCATGGATATACAGCTGTCTTGGGAGCTAGACATAGCTAGCAAAGTTCGTGACATATCATCCTTATCATGAGTACCAAGCATTGACAACAATGAATACACCATTTCCACCTGTGGGCCAAATGAGTTTAGAAACAAAATTATGACTTTAATATCCAAAAGCCAACACCAATGAAGTGATGAATGGGATATTTATTGTAACTCATTAAAAACAAAAACAAAAACCCCTTTCCAGGATGAAGTAATGAGCGTTATTTCAAAATCCATATAATATAATCATCACCAACTTGTTTATGAGTAAATATTAGTAGTGGTAGTACATAGTGTTGGAAAAGAGAAAGTAGGTTCTTGCATAAACCTAAATTGCTGTTTGTCTGGATCAGCTGGTGATAATCCACTGATTATGATGAATGACAATCAACTGATTTCTCTCTCTCTCTCACATCTCCCCCCGCACCACACATACCCACCCCCACCAACACACACACAGAGTCAGAAATGTGGTTTATCTAAATTCTTTACACAATTTAAAATTTTAATTTTTAATCTACAACCATAATCAATAAAGAGAAAATATTTTTCAGCAATTATTATTTACTAAGTACTAGCTCTCAGCAATTGCTAACCCTCACCAGATTATAAGTATAGTAAGTCCCCTACATATGAACAAGTTCCATTCTGAGAGCACGTTCACAAGTCCAATTTGTTCATAAGTCCAACAAAGCTAGCCCAGGGACCCAACAAACACAATTGGTATTCAGTACTATACTGTAATAGGTTTACAATACATTCCCATCTTTGAAAGTTCACAACTTGAAGGTTCATATGTAGGGGACTTACTGTATAATATTGTTAAAGTTATGATTTCTCCCTTATACATGTAAACATATTTTGTTATAAAAAGAAGAGTGCTCTGATCATACAGGGATACAAAGCCAGGATTCTTATTCAATTTCTTTTTAAAAGCAGCTGGTAAGCATCAATTACTCCCTGACCATAAATTCTAAGAATTTACTTAGAAGCAGATTAGAAACAGGAAACAGTACCCAGTTATCCTGCACTGTGATCAACCTCATTTTAAAGTGAGAGCTATTACATAAAAGTAGAGGCTATTACATAAATGTATCATATCTGTAAATTAGTGGTTCTTAACCAGGGGCAATTTTAGCCACGCTGAGACACTTTTGGCAACGTCTTGGAGACATTTTTGGCGGTCACAACTTCAGGAGGAGAAGCTTCGGGCATCTAGTAGGAAAAGACCAGGGATGCTGCTAAACATCCCACAATGCAATGAGGAATTATCCAGCCAACAATGCTGAGGCTGAGAAACTCTACTCTAAATGTGTAGACACACACTACTCTCAGATATGACAGTTTTATTAGGAAGGCAGCACAGAACTGTGGATAAACAGTCTTTCAAATTCTGACTCCACCATTTACAAGTGAGTTGTGTGACACGACCAAGTTATTTGAATTCTCTGAGGCCCAGTTGTCTCAGCTGCAAAATGGAGATATTTACCCAATAGGGTTTTCTTTGTGAAGATTAAATAAAATAACACATGTATGGCACAGTAACTGGCATTCAAAAATGTAGTAAGGTCTTAATGTTATCATGCATAAATCACTTCAAAAGGAAATGGTATTCTAGCTGCCAGTTTTCATGCAATAGTACTGCTGAATATTAAACATTTTCTTTATAGTGAAAACTACTTGTTGATGTTGGACAGATCTGGGGTTGAATTCCAATTTATTTACATGACAACTGTCTGAATCTTTTTTTGGCTTCAGTATTCTCATTTTAAAAAGAGGGGCAAGAATACCTCAAAGGGTTTTCGAGAAGATGAGATAATAAACATTCAACTCCCAGCAGTTACTGGCATCCTAGCGGTCCCAATTAGTAACTATTGTGAGTTATTAAAAGGATTAAGTTTCATATTAACAATACCATTGATACTCTAAAATTCATTTCTTAAATCGACATTAGTTATTTCAGTAATGCTTTTCCTAAGAGCCACTATATTATTAAAGTAAAGAAAGACTATGTAGAGTATGCTGTGAAAACAACTAGTGGAATTATTTAGATTTAACTGAAAATATACTGCTTAGTAATATTAGAATTTCATCTTTGTTCATATAATAGTAAAGCCTCCGGCTTTAACAATAATAAAATAATTATTTTCTTTTCAAACATACTATTCTCAAGTCCCCCAAAATATTTACTAACATCTACGAGACCCTAAGAAAACTCACTTATCAGCAGTGAATAGGATAACATTCAATTTCAATAATTTTTCCATCCACTAAGTATTTATTAAACACTCATTATGTGCAGATTCTGTGCTCGATGCTGCAAAGGATAAAAAACAGTCCCTGTGCTCCAACTGTAGTGATTCAAAGGAGGTAGACAGACTGCAAGGGGAGGTGAGAGGACCCTGGAAATCAGAAAATGTTTTGTAAAGAAGGAAAGCCCAAGAAGATTTCTGAAGGCTGGCTAGGACTCTGACGGTCATTTTTCAGTGGGCTGGGAAGCGGAGGTGTGTGCCACTGCAGGCAAGGCACAGAGGCATAAGTCACAGGGAGTGCTCAGTGCTTATAATCTATTACCTTGGTTCCCAGATGACTTGTCAGCCTTCGAGGAGCAGAATGTGTGCTGCTAGAACTCAAAACACTGGCTGTTTCGTGATCTATTCGTGCAGTTGAACCCTAGAAATTAAGCAAATTATAGACAGTATAATTTAGATTATAGATAAATACAGCTAACTTCATGTTAAGGTACTCCAAATGAACTGTCTTTAGGGTAAACAGCTAAATATACCATTAAAAGTGTGAACATTATAACTGCTCAAAATGAATATTTTTACCTATAAACAAGTAGAGTTTAGAGAAACACTGAAGGAAAAAAAGACTGTTGCAAAAGACAGTTAAAGTACAATGTGGAAGTAACCGAACACTGCAGAAATTCTAAGAGTAATATTCTTTCACAAATCAAAAGGCATGAAACTACATTCAGTTAAATATAAATTGATTGGCAGAAAGCTCCAATGAGTGACGAAATGCTCTAAATTACCACAAAACTAACTGTAAATTTTGTACAGACCAAGTTCTCCAGGAGCTCAGAGTAGAAAAAAGACTGCTTGAAACCTCTATTGGAGAAAGGCACTGAGATATCATGAGCACTTAGTAAGAAGAATGCATAAAATACTGAGGGAAAACAGAAAGAAATAACTACTTGCTTAAGAACTATTAAAGACTGAATAAGATAAGTTATACTTAAAGGTAGGCCTTGGATTTTGGAAAAATGATGGAAGAGTCTGTGTAAAGGGATAAATATGGAAAGCATGCTAGAAAAGAATATAGGCAGAATACTCTCTGACATAAATTGTAGTAATATTTTTTTGGATCTGTCTCCTAAGGCAAAGGAAATAAAAGCAAAAATAAACAAATGGAACCCAACTAAACTTAAAAGCTTTTGCATGGCAATGGAAACCACAGACAAAACAAAAGACAACCTACAGAATGGGAGAAAACATTTGCAAATGATGTGACCGACAAGGGATTAATATCCAAAGTATATAAACAGCTCATATGACTCAGTATCAAAAAAACAACCCAATCAAAAAATGACCTGAAGACCTGAATAGACATTTCTCCAAAGAAGACATACAGGCACATGAAAAGATGCCCAACGTCACCAGTTATTACAGAAATACAAATCAAAACCAGATATTACTTCACACCTGTCAGAATGGCTATTAAAAAAAAAAGTTTTAAGAGAAAATTCCATTTGTAAATGTAACTGTAGAAAAAAACTGTAAATGTGAAATTCATTTAACTATATATTTAAAATGAGTATGTTAGTCTTTCCTCAGTAAAGATGATTTTAAGAAGTTGCAACTTGAGAGGTCTTTTTTATGTCTCCCCATATAAAAGCATGAAGACCCACTTATTCACACCCACGTAGGGAAATCTAGGGTTAGATTAAGAATACTAGAACAGAGTCTCAGAGTGGCTACCCTTTCTAGTCTCTACTCCTTCTGTGGGTCTGGATGCTTTATGCTGGTTAGTCCTCTAGGGATACTTCTCAATTTGGAGCGGCAGGTTAGTACTCCTCAGGGTAGGGAGAACAGGCAGCAGAGGTAGACATCCGGCAACTCTTCCCACTGCCACTAGCTACTGGGTGCTTCTATAATGGTATTTCAACTCACATGCAACCAAACAACAAACATTTACTGAGCTCTTGCTACTTTCTCGGTACAGTGCTAGTCACTAGGGATATAAGTGAATAAGATAGTCCCATCCTCACCGCACACAGATTCTAGACAGGTTGCTCAACATGTAAATATACAGTAGTAAGTGCTTTGACAGAGGCCACATGCACACACAGGAATGGCATATACTCAGTCTTGGGAGTACAGAGTAAAGTGCTATCTGATTTTAAACTACGAGGAAGAGTTTAGATAATAAAAAGGAGGAGAGTTAGCCACAGGGCAGCCCAGAGGAGGCAGAAGCATAAGCAAAGGTCAGAAAGAACGTGTGTGTGTGTGTGTGTGTGTGTGTGTGTGAGAGAGAGAGAGAGAGAGAGAGAGAGAGAGAGAGAGAGAGAGGGGGGGGGGGGAGAGAGAGAGAGAGGGAGAGAGAGAGAGAGAGGGAGGGAGAGAGAGAGAGGGAGAGGGAGAGGGAGAGAGGGAGAGAGGGAGAGAAAGAGAGAGAGACAGACAGAATCTGATTCACTGATTGATTTGGAGATAAAGAGCTTATTCTGATTGCAATAAAGAAGATGGAGTTGAGGGACCAAGACTCAAGGTAAAGAGAATAGTCAGGGGGCTTTTTAAGAAGACTTAGGCAAGGGGCCTCTCTTGTTCTACAGTAGAAGGGGAATGACTCCTTATCCTGAAGCAAACATACTGTCTTTTTTTTAAAAAAATTAATTAATCAATTTATTTATTTTTGGCCATGTTGGGTCTTCGTTGCTATGCGCATGGGCTTTCTCTAGTGGTGGCTAGCAGGGGCTATTCTTCATTGTGGTGCACAGGCTTCTCGTTGCAGTGGCTTGTCTTTGTTGTGGCTCGCGGGCTCTAGAGTGCAGGCTCAGTAGTTGTGGTGTGCGGGCTTAGTTGCTCCATGGCATGTGGGATCTTCATGGACCAGGCCTCAAACCTGTGTCCCCTGCATTGGCAGGTGGATTCTTAACCACTGCACCACCAGGGAAGTTCCAAACATACCGTCTTTGAGGATACCTAAATATTTTTACTGTTTCTGGTAGTAAGGATCTAACACAATCCCTAACGATCCTTGTTTCCTGGTATTCACACCCTTATGTAATCTCCCTGCCTTTGACTGTGGGCTAGATTTAGTGAATGGCTTCTAGTGAACAGACTGCTGCAGACGTGATGAGAAGTCACTTCCAAGATAAGGTTACGAAGACTGTGGCTTCCATCCTCGGCACCCTCTCTTGTGCTCTCTGAGGGAGGCCAGATGCTACGTTGTGAAATGCCCTTTGTAGAGACCCTGGTGGCAAGGACATGATATCACTGGCCAACAGCCTGAGGACATGAGGCCTGCCAATAGCCATATGAGTGAGCTTAGAAGCACATCTTCCCCGAGTCAAGTCTTGAAATGACTGCGGCCCCCGCTAACACCATGACTGCAGCCTGTGAGAGACCCTGAACCAGAGGCACTCAGCTAAGCTGCACCAGGTTTCCTGACCTACAGAAACAACAATAAATGTTTGCTGATTTTGCTAAAATTGTCAAGCAGCAATAGATAATTAACACATTGTTTGAAACAAAAGATAAATAAGAGGTTAAACTACGAAACAAGGGAAAACCCATGTCCACACTAAAAAATGTTCCGGACATTCCTTTCAGTGTAGATACCAAATCATCTTTAAGCTTTAGTCTCCGTACCTTTCTATACAGCTCCTTGATTTTGGGACACTCACCGCTCTGTTCTCCCAAACTCTCTAGCTAGAAATCCAGATGCATTTCCTATAAGGAGATTCCAAGAGAACATTCCCATACCCACACTACCTATAGGCCTAGAACTTGAGCCCTGAGAATCTTTCCTGGGCCCTTTTATTATGGCTATGCCTGCACCGACACCTTTCAGAGGAACCAGAGAAATGGTAACCTGCAAGAAATGGTACCTTCCTAAGAAGTATTTCCCACCCAAATCATGACTAAATTCTGAAGAAATGAGCGTCATTAACTCTCTCTCAAACTCAAGACCTATTAAATCAGCCATATTTTACATCCACTAAATCAGCCTTGCTCAGTGTTCAAAAACATAATAAGTCCAAAAACATATCATTTCCCACTCTCAGCCTTACAACGTGTGTAAGACACTATTTCCTACTATTTTCTTTCCTATCCAAACTTCCTTGTGAAATTTAGGTTCCATGCTCCATAAATACCCACACCTCCTCAACTTTTCACATAATGCTCCTTTCATTTCATTAACTGAAACCTAGCTCTTATTGGACACCAGCTCCCCCTGCAGCCCTCTCTCCAATATCCCATGTACTTTGGCGTCAGGAGGTAGCATAAGCCTATGTTTTCCTCACTCTTCAACATCACTTTGAAACTACTATTTCTCCACCTTCCGGTAATAGCCCCAAATCTCCTTGTGTTATAATCACTTTTCCCTTTCCCCAGTGCTATCACCTACTAACCACCCAATCACTGTCTTCAATCATTAAACAACTTTGGCACAAGGGTCACTGGCCTCCTTCTACTTCAATTACTGCCACCATTCTGGGTAACTTACGCCTCATTCAAAACCGTGGTCTCTCAGTTCTCTGGTATCTTCAGTGATGTTTTTCTCCTCTACTCCATTTTAGTCACTGACATCTATGGCTGTATCCTAGACCATTTCCATCACCCTAAAATGTACTATCTCTGAATAATGCATTTAGTTATCTTGTGGTAACTCTGAAAACCTATTCTTCTGGCAATCTCCTTTAACCTTCCCCAAGAAAGTGTCTTTAAAATGATTGGAATGTCCAGTGCATGGATGTCTCTACATACTCCACCTTGAGATTTTTCGTGGTCCATCACTTCCGTAATTCTCTTGTCAGTTTTCAATATCTTTGCCCCATGGCTATTCCATCCCACCTGCCTGGAAACATTGCAATTGTAGATGAATCCAACTGCCTGTTTTCTCTACACCCTAATATGGACTGCTGAGCAGTATTTGAGAAATTTGAGCATGTGAGAATATCACACAATTCTCCAGGGTACTGCCCATATAACATTTATGGTCACCAATACACCTGGGCCCTTAGTCCTCCATCTGTAATCCTTGTGTTTCCCAAGTCAGCTCTCCCTTCTTTGCTCACAGTGGCTATTTTGGATATGTCTCCTTTACCACAAATAATTTTACCTTCTAATTACAGAGAAACAGAAGCCATCAGACAAAACTTCCTCAAACTTGCTGCCACCAAACTGACAAAATTACCTGCCTCCACACCCATCTCCATCTTCTCCTGCTATTGCTTCAGAGGCACCCCTTCTGCTACCTGAGGCCCGTCCCTTCATGTGTGCTCTGGATCCTTTCCCTCCCCATTTCTCTTTGCTCTTTTGGACCTTCAATCTTTTTCTCTACTGGCTCCTTCCCATTACCATTCAAATATGCTTATCTCTCCTATTTTATAAAAAGAAAAATAATCTCTCAATTTTCTCTCAAATCTCTACTGTGTCAATTAATGGCCTTTTCTCTCTTGGGCAGTTCACACTCAGACTTTTTGAGTTAGCTAAAATTGCTCTCTTCTACTTTTTAACCTTCCAATTTAAACCTCAACTCACTCCAATATCACATGGTAGAGAAGAAAGCCAATGAAACGGCTCTTGCCAAGATCAGCACTGAAGTTTTTGTTTTTTTGTTTTTTTCTGCGGTACGTGGGCCTCTCACTGCTGTGGCCTCTCCCGTTGCGGAGCACAGGCTCCGGACGCGCAGGCTCAGCGGCCATGGCTCACGGGCCCAGCCGCTCCGCGGCATGTGGGATCTTCCCGGACCGGGGCACAAACCCGTGTCCCCTGCATCGGCAGGTGGACTCTCAACCACTACGCCACCAGGGAAGCCCTGAAGTTCTTTTCTTGGTGAAACCTAAAGGAAAATTTTCAAGTCCTTACAGTCAATGGTGGATATTGGTAACTATTTCCTCTTTTGGAACAACAATGTTATTCCCTTGCTTTGGGATTTTTTTAGCCCAGGTCTTCATCTTCTCGTTCTATAATCACAGGGGATATAAAAATCTCCCATACCTTGAATTATCACATTTTTCACCCTTCCCTTTGATTCCAAACCCACTATCTAATAGCCTACTTGACATTTCTGCTTCATTGTCTCAGAATGAACATCTTGAAACTTAACATTTTTGAAACTAGATTATTTTCCTTCACAAACTTGTTCCTCATCTAGTGTTAGCACTGAAATGCATCACCATCCTTGTAGCTGCCTACGACAAAAACCTGGAAGTCATTCCTGACTTCTCCTTCCTCCTCAGCCCTCGCATCTGACACTAACCCTTATGGATTATAGTTTCTAAATCCTCTCAGATACTCAGATATTTGCTGACCAAATGACTCTCTCACACCTATCAATTCTTCCCTAACTCCCAGGCCACCATCGTCTTTCACCTAGACTACTGTACCTAATTTACCCAATCATTATTACGGTGTCAGAATAAATTAATTTGTAACTTCCTCTAGGATGAAAATCACCCTAACACTAGGTTAAGTGCTGTAGCGCTACGTACTTGCCCTTTCATAGTACTTAACACACTTTGTGGAAAATGCTCATTTGTCTTACTTCTAGATGATAAGTTTCTTGAGGACAAGGTAGCATCTACCTAGCCCACCACCACACCCGAGGGTTCAGAACAGCCTTGGCATAATGCAGATCCTTAGTAAACAGATCCTGAACAGTGATGAGTTTTATATTATCTTTCAGGTAAAAGGGCTGGGGGAGAAAGTTAACAGCAGAGTGAAAAATGGGCTAAGGAGCAGGGTGGTGGGGATAAGATGAATTGTCTGGAGGGGACCCCTCCAAGTAAATACAATTCCTTTTCACTACATGTTAGAATCAAGCATCTATCTTCTGATTCCCCTTTATTCACCCTTAAATATCCATTGCCATTACAGGCACTCAAATGTTTGCTGAGGGACCCTAGAAGGACTATGCCTGGCAGTTAAATTAGCACAACTGGGATACAGTCAATTTCAATTACACTTGCTGGGTTGGAACCCCTCTTCTATCCTCTGCTTGCTCACTTTACAAAGTGACTCAAAGGGGTTCACCATAAAGGTAGCAACAGTCTCCAACTCACCATGAAATCTGACATAAGAGGGGGAAGAAGCAACCACTCCCCTTGCCTTGCCTTTTTTCATACAAACTGTATCTGGAAGTAGTCAAACAGTAGATAAGGAGATGTTTCTCTATACAGAAATACTACAGCTAATTCTGTAACCCCTAATGAATTAATGGAGCTAGGCATTAAGTATCAATGGCTGTTAATACCACAAAATAGAGACAACCAGACATTTTGTGCTTCCTGATGGAAGACCACAATGCCATCTATGAAAAAGTCTTGTCCAAAAAAAAGTGGGGGGGGGGGCCTTGAAACCAAATCCGATCACATCTCTAGATCTAAATACCAATTTATAGGAAATACAGAAGATAGAGGATCATGTCAAACTTCACCATGGAGATGTTATCAGCAAAATCCAGACTATGGAAAACACTAGAAAACAAATAACTTTGGTTAGTCAACAAACATAGCAAAAAACTGAGAGACAAAGAGGAAACCTATAGATTAAAAGAGGCTTCAAAGACATATTAACCAATCTCTGTGCACGAACCTTATCTGGCCCAAGTCAAATAAACTGAAAAATTATGACATTCATGAAACAATTGCAAATTTGAATACTGACTAGATATCTGATGCTACTAAGGAATTACTGTTAATTTCTTTGGCAGTGTAATAATGGCACTATAGTTATGTATTTTAAAAAACTGTTCTTTGTCCTTTTTCCCCAGGATTGCTTTAGCAATTGCTTTAGCAATTTCCCCAGGATTGCTTTAGCAATTTTGCTTTAGCAAAAATACATAACTATAGTTATGTATTTTAAAAAACTGTTCTTTGTCCTTTTTCCCCAGGATTGCTTTAGCAATTCAAGATTGCTAAAGCAATTCTGCTTTAGCAATTTAGCACAAAAGTCTTTTGTGGTTCCATATAAATTTTAGTATTATTTGTTCTAGTTCTGTGAAAAATGTCATGGGCATTTTGATAGGAATTGCATTAAATCTTGTAGACTGCTTTGGGACTTCAGACAATACTACAAAGCTACAGTAATCAAAACAGTATGGTGTTTGCACAAAAACAGACATATAGACCAACAGAACAAAATAAAGAGCCCAGAAATAAACCCACACACCTACGGTCAATTAATCTTCGACAAAGGAGGCAAGAATACACAATGGAGAAAAGACAGTCTCTTCATCAAGTGGTGTTCAGAAAGCTGGACAGCTACATGTAAATCAAAGAAGTTAGAACACTCCATCACACCATAAACTCAAATTGGTTTAAAGACCTAAATACAAGACATGACACCATAAAACTCCTAGAAGAAGACATAGGCAAACATTCTCAGACATAAATTATAGCAATATTTTCTTAGATCAGTCTCCCAAGGCAAAAGAAATAAAAGCAAAAATAATCAAATGGGACCTAATCAAACGTAAAAGCTTTCACACAGCAAAGAAAAACCAAAAAACAAAAAACCCATCAACAAAACAAAGACAACCTACGGACTGGGAGAAAATATATGCACAAATGATGCGACTGACAAACGGTTAATATCCAAAATGTACAAACAACTCATACAACTTAATATCAAAAAAACAGACAACCCAATCAAAAGATGGACAGAAGACCTAAACAGACATTCCTCCAAAGAAGACATACAGATGACCAACAAGCACATGAAAAGATGATCAACATTGCTAATTATTAGAGAAATGCAAATCAAAACCACAATGAGGTATCACCTCACACCGGTCAGAATGGCCATCATTAAAAAGTCTGGAAAGAATGTGGAGAAAAGGGAGCCCTCCTACACTGTTAGTGGGAATGTTAATTGGTACTGCCACTGTGAAAAACAGTATGGAGGTTCCTTAAAAAGCTAAAAATAGAGCTACCATATGATCCAGCAATCTCACTCCTGGGCATAAATCCAGAAAAGAGGAAAACTCTAATTCAAAAAGATACATACACCCCAATGTTCACAGCAGCACTGTTTACAATAGCCAAGACATGGAAACGACCCAAGTGCCCATCAACAGATGATCAGTTTAAGAAGATACAATGGAATTTTATTCAGCCACAAAAAAGAATGAAATACTGCCACCTGCAGCAACATGGATGGACCTAGAGAATATCATACTAAGTTAGGCAAGTCAGACAGAGAAAGACAAATATTATATGATATCACTTATATGGGGGAATCTAAAAAATAATACAAATGAATCTATATACAAAACAGAAACAGACTCATAGACGCAGAAAACAAACTTATGGTTATCACAGGGGAAGGAGAAAAGGACAGATTAATGGTATGGGATTAACAGATACAAATAATCTGAAAAAAAAATTACTGAATCACTTTGCTGTATAGTTGAAACTAACTAATGTAAATCAGCTATACTTCAATTTTAAAAAAAGTAATCTTCTACACAGAAAACAAACTTATGGTTACCAAAGGGGAAAGGGAGGGAGGGATGAAACAGGAGTATGGGATTAACAGATACACACCTCCACATATAAAAATTAGATAAACAACAAGAATTTACTGTATAGCACAGGGAACTATATTCAACTTCTTGTAATAACCTATAAGGGAAAAGAATTGGAAAAAAATATATGTATAACTGAATCACTTTGCTGTGCACCTGGAACTAACAATATTGTAAATCAACCATACTTCAATTAAAAAAAAGTATTCCTTTTTTAAAAAAATGTATTTGGTTGTGCCAGGTCTTCGTTGCAGCACACGGGCTCCTTAGTTGTGGCATGCATGTGGGATCCAGTTCCCTGACCAGGGATTGAACCCAAGCCCCTCGCGCTGGGAACACAGAATCTTAACCACTGCACCACCAGGGAAGTCCCCCCAAAATGTGTTCTTATCTTTTGGAAACACACAGTGAAGTATTTATGCAATAAATGATGTCTGGGATCTTTTCCAAAAATAAAATGGGAGGGCAAGTAGATAGGGTACATGTAGATTACTATATTATTCTATCTGCCTCTGTATATATTTGAAATTTTCCATAATAAAATGTTTAAAAACACATTACTAGCAGCAAAAAAGGTCCTCCTACCATTTTCTCTCTTTCCCACTCTTTGTTGAAGTTCATTACTACTTACTGGTTATATCACTGGAGATCTGGTTCTAAACATTAAACAGAAAAGCTGAGGATCAATTCATAAATGAATTACACACACAGTTATATACTAAGCAAACAGGGATCTGATCTGTATAATTTACTTTTAGCTTTCTCTTTTCATTTAGCTTCTAGCGGAGATTAATCACAGGTCAAGAAACCTTATTTCTAGAAGGGATGTTAGTCATTCCTTCCAACCTACATGTATTTATTGTTGTTATCTACTATTTATCAGGGATTGTGGGGATATAAAAATGGATAAAACTGGGAAGGATCTTTGCCCTTCTGGAGCTTACAGTCTACTGGGGAAAAGAGAAATAATCACAGAAATAAACATAAAACTGCAAATGTGGTCTGCAAAGGAGAAGAACAAGCTAGGACAGCCTTTAATAATGGGATGTGAACAGTTCAAGCCTCTTGAGAAAGTCATGCTTAAGCTCAGACACATATAAACCGATGTTAACTGAGTGAAGTGGGATGAGAAGAGCACTACATGGAACAGGAACAGACGGTGCACAGGCTGCAGAGGAGAAAGCCCAGGAAAGGTGAGGTCCTGAAAGCTCAGCGCAGCAGAAGTGCTGAGAGCAAAGTGTGACATAAAGCTAACACGCTGGGAAGGAGCCAGATTATACAGGTCATAATAAAGGGTTACCTTATTCTAAGAACCAAGGGACGCCAACAAAGGATTTTACAAAGAGGGTGATTTACTCATGTAAAGATCATTCCGGCAGAGTGGATGTGGGGAGGAAACCAGGTGAGGTAGAATGAATTTCCACAAAGTGGTAGAGATAAGGGCACCAGGAAAGGAGCTTTGATAGATCATGCTACTGTGACCCTGAGAGTCAAAAAGATTATTTTCAGTTTTCATTAGTGTCAATGGTTTTTGTCTCTGGAGCAAATAATAAAACAAAGCAAATGAACAAACCTCAAGCAGCTGTCATATGGGTAGACCCTACTAAGACAGGTTAAAGGAATCTTGGCATAACTGAATCACAGTCCCACAGATGTATACCACTCATCTTACATTAGGATCTGGGAGTAGCTGTAGCATCATTAATTTGATCTTGTAACTTTGCTATGATTTTATGGCATATTGAAGTTTTACATTTTTATATAAAACCTACTGTTCCTTTCTCTTATGGTTTCCTACCCACTTCATGATTATAAAAATTCTACCCTCATTTTCTTCTTATCTTTTAGTATTTTTATAGTTTTCATTTTTGACATCAAATCTAATCTACTTAGAATTAATTTTGATGTAAGCAGTGTGATAGGGATTCGATCTCTTTTTTTAATGAATATCCAGCTTATTGGATAGGTGAGGCGTTAAAGTATATAATAATTGGAATACGACCCAAAGCACTAATAGTGGGTCTAATCCTAAGCAAACAATTTTTTTTCTATCAAAAAGACAGAACTTTTCTTTTTTCTATGTAATTGTAGGAACACATATTGTTCCCAAAGAATTCCCTAAACAATACACAAAGAAATAACCCAAATGTGCTATTTAAATATAATTTCCCTAATTTGCCATCTATAGAGTTTTCTCCACTACAGTGCTCACCAGTAATACTAAAATGAAGTATCTTTTTGTTTTAACTCAGTAAAATAAATTTAAGTACTCAAGTATGAGACATTTTAAGCTTTAAATTTCAATGAACTAATAGAAGCAGGCTCTTTTAAAATAACTAGTATCATTAAAAGTAACCTACAGACACTAAGGGAATATTTTATATCAACAGTAAGAAAATTTCCTTAAAATTAACTTAGTGAAATTGTATTTAAAAAAATGATTCATTTACAACATAAAATATTCATTGAAAAAATGTGGAGAATACAGAACACTCCAAAGAAAAATACTGTCATAGTAGGATGCATTCCAATAAAACTCTAATAGAAGACTGATGGCAACGTAACAAGATAATAGTTCTACATTAAAAAAAAAAAATTGACGTCTATAGTTTTGCTAAAGATGAAAATAGTAAACATCATTAGGCTATATTTCTACTCTGTATGAGCATTAGAATCATCTTTTTCAGTGATAGGATTTAAATTTCTAGATTTATGTAACCTTGAAGTGCAACATAAAACAAGAACTATAAGTTCTTATGGCCATTTTTTAAAAACATAAAAATGTCTTTGCAAAGAATGCCACAGAGAAAGAGCAAACCTATTCAAATACAAGCAATAATAACTAGGTCAAATCACATATGACCAAAATGCAGCTTAGTATTTATTTTTCAAAAAAATTCTTCTCACGCAAATCACTTCAGGCTAAAACAGAGACATACAATTTAGAGCTATAAAATATACTTAGAAATTTTGAAAGCATTATTGTTAGATATAATAAAGAAAAATGACATAGAATTTTGGTACCGAATTCTTCTGGAGATATCCATTCAAGACTAAGAAAGTAGATAAGATTTATAGATCTTTCTGAGAATCATCTCACTCTGTATTCCTTTTTAAATATTTAAATAATTAGAAAAAAAATTAAGAAAAAAATTTATTTACCTGACCACTACCCGAAGTTGCCATGTTGATTTCTGCCACTCCTTGACTTTCATTCTGTCGCTCAGCTTCATGTGAGCCGGCTTCATGCTTGCTCTGAGATGACCTCTGTTAATACGGAGTTAACATCATTACATACAAAAATGGTGTATGCTTTCTTAGCCCAGAGCTTTCCTTCGTTCTTGCTTTAAAGCTTTGAATGCCTCAATTATACAGGTTTACAAAAGCATGGAACTGCACTTTATACTTCATCAGCTCCAGCAGGGTTGACTGTCGACTATTTCGGTAAAAGGAAAGTGAAGTGTGTCCCTCGAGCATTAGAGCCACACAAGACAAAGGATTTTCTGAGACTCACAGAAACACCATCCTCCACCAGCTGTGCTCACATCACTATCAGGGATATAACCCAACTAGAACAAATAACTGTCTTTTCCGCAAGGTCACATGGCTCTGGCGTTTACTAGAGCTGCAAATATAAGTTAAACTATTAATCTAAGCTTAAAAACACCTTCTGTATAACTATGTTTATACACAGAATATATAAATACATCTTCTCCTAATAAAAGTCATATGAAACCAACAGATAAATTCTTAAGATTCTGATCTGAAAAAGACCAAAAACCTTTTTTCTAATGTAGCCACCATCTGCTATGTAAAATGAAAGTGACAGATTATATCCAGTAAAAGCAGTCACTTTGAAAAAAATATCACCGTAGAATCAAAGAAATAAAATAACTTTTCCATTATCTTTTATAGAAACAATCACAAATGTGCCTGCCCTAGGAAAATGATAACGCAAAAATAAAAATTACACTTTAAAAAATCTGACATAATAGTGGAAAACTGTATTGCAAAATGGCTTCCACTAGAATTTCTTTAAACATAAAGCTTTCCTAGACCATTTAAGATGTGACTTAATAATTTACCAATATTTCCATCAATAAACTAGTGTAAGTTATATATAGGCAAAAGAGAGGTAGTCTCGATAATTCAGAAGCAGAAGAAAAAATATCACCATGGGAAAATTACACTAAGAAATTCAACAAAATCAACAAAAGTAGAGAATACAAAATCAATCTAGAGACAAAATGAATCAAAAACCACTAAATCGGGCTTCCCTGGTGGCACAGTGGTTGAGAGTCCGCCTGCCGATGCAGGGGACACGGGTTCGTGCTCCGGTCCGGGAAGATCCCACATGCCGCGGAGCAGCTAGGCCCGTGAGCCATGGCCGCTGAGCCTGCGTGTCCGGAGCCTGTGCTCCACAACGGGAGAGGCCACAACAGTGAGAGGCCCACGTACCGCAAAACAAAACAAAACAAAACCCACTAAATCCACTAAGATTTGACACTAACATAATTGAAGACGTCAATATAAGAGTACTGAGTATCTGCCATGTTGGTTACTTTCACTAGATGCTGGGGAACACAGCGTTGGCAAAACCAGACACTGCTCAACACACTCTTCAAGCTTCAGTCTAGTCAGGGATGCTATCAAATAATGAGAGAAATGACAATAGAGTTAAAACTTTGACAAGTACTCTGAGGAAGGGTACAGGGTGCTGTAAGGATATACACCAGAGGGATGCCATACGTTGTGGGGACTTGGGGGGAAGAGCTCCCTTAGGAAGCGTTGTCTGAACTGACATCTAAATACAACAGGAGTTCTAGGAAATGGGATGGGGATAGAAGGTGAAGGTTTTAGGTAAACAGAAGACCATATGCAAAGAAACTGGGCTGGGAGGAAACATGGCTTGCTCTAGAACATCAAAGAACTATAGTGTGAAGAGTAGAACAGAAAGATGGTAAAAACAAAAACAAAACCAAAAAACTTACTGATTTTACTGAATTTAGTGTGATTCTCAGATGGCACTCTTGCCCTCACATAACTAATACCAGCAATACTAACAGGAAAAGGTGCGTGTATTTTGAGTTTTTAAAGTCAAATTTAAAATGGTCTAAGTAGGTAGGAAAGAGAAGAGACAAGTTTGGAGACTATGTATTAAAGTAGGTATTAGATAATGGTACTTTACACCTAGGGAAGCAGTGATGCAGATAAAGGCAGTGGAGACAGAGGTAAATCTGAAAGACTACATGATAGATTGGATATGGCGAGTGGAGGAAGAGGTCTGGTGTCAAGAATTACTCCTGTGTTCCTTAGCTCACACGACTGAATAATGATGGTATCATTCACAGAGGTAGGTAATACTAAAGGAGAATGAGGGTATTTTGGAGGATGTGGGGCTCATAAGGAGGACTTAGGAGGAGAAGATCATTAATTATGCTTTGGATATGTTGGATTTAAAGTGCCTTTAAGACAACTAAGTAGAGATGCAGAGCAGGTACACAGATTTAGGAGTCTGGAGCTCAGGGCTAGAAAAATGAATTTGAGAGCCAAAAGCATACAGCTGGTGAGTAAAGCCCTAAGTATAAATAAGATGGTCTCAGGGAGGGAGAAAAAATAAAGAGAAAAGAGAAATTTGTCTTAAGGAATGCGTATGAACCAAAAAAGATGCCAAGAGTGTAATATTTCAAGCAACAGTGTTCAGTAATGTGGAAAGTATCAAGATGAAGACTGAAAATGTCAATTTAATTGGCAATATGGAAGTTATCAATGATCCATTTCAGTGAAACTATGAGAATAGAGACTAGACTGGTGTGTGTGAATGGTGGGGAGGAAATACAGACTTGGAGTCTAGAAACACCTTTGGAGTGAAGATTAGGAAAAGACAATGAGGACGGGAAGGGGACAGATGAAGAACAGTTGCAGGGAGAGGTGGAATTGAGGAAGGTTCATTTTCTATTTTTAAAGATAAGACTCGAGCATGTTTAAATTCCAATGAAAAGATGCTACAGAAGAGAAAGAAGATAAACATGTGACAGAAACGAGGTAAGAGTACAAAGTTCCTGAGAAGGCAGGAACTGAAAATCCAAAGCACAGGAAGGAAGGCAGAATGCTTCCTGGTAGGAAGGAGAGAGAGCTCTGACGATAGCTACTGTTTTCTCTGTGAAGGAGGAGATGAAATTATTAGAAGGACAAAGATTAGCAGACATCAGAAATAGTCATTTCCAGTAGAGAGAGAAGGGCGGATCCAGAGAAACACAGTAGGCCTGCAGGACTGCCAGGCCCAAGTGATGATGGTGATAATGATGAAAATAATGAAGTTAAAAAAAAAAATCTAATGTTTGTTATGCACTGATCACTTGGCACCTATTGATTTATTTAATCCTTACATCAACTCTATGAAGCACGTACTATTATTATCCCCATTTTACAGATGAAGAAACTGAGGAGGCACAGATGATAAGTACCTGGCTTTAGGTCACATACCTAGTAAATGGCAGAGCCAGAGCTGGGATCACAACCCAAGCATTCTGACTCTAGAGCACAAAGTAATATTTAACACTTACTATCTTTAGTTTTCTTTACTTATTTACTTCCCTTTATTCTTTCACTGATCCTAGGCTACAGGCCTGTCTGTGTTCTTTGATCACTATCTAAAACTACTGCTAACACTGAGAACAAAGAGATTGTTTCTGATTCCTTTGAAAGAATAATCCTATCTAGTTTCCTTATTCCCATAGTTGCTGGACACCTTCCCCAGTTTTCTATCCTAGGACTAAAAAAATTAAAAAAACAAAACAATTTTGTTGAGGTATTTTCATATCTCAGAATTGGCCCACTTTAAGTGTACGGCTCAATGATTTTTAATAAACTTACCAAGCATCACAATACTCCAGTTTTAGAACATTTTCATCACTCTAAAAAGATCCCTTGTGTTCTAAAAGAACCCTTTATAGTTAATCCCAATTCCCACCCACAGCCTCAGGTAAATATAAATCTACTTTGTCTTTATGAATTTGTCTTTTCTGTACATTAATTATAAGCGGAATATGTGGACTTATGTGTCTAGCTACTTTTATTTAGTAAAATGTTTTTGAGGTTCATCTCTGTTAGAGTATGTGTCATCAATTTGTTCCTTTTTATTGCCAAACAGTATTCCATTGTAAGGGTATACCATATTTTGTTTATTAATTCACCAATTGATACACATTTGCATTTTTCTACTTTGGGGCTATTGTGAATAATACTGCCATGAACATTCAAGTGAAAGTCTCTGTGTGGACATGTTTCCATTTCTCTTAGATAGATACCTAGAAGTGGAATTGCTGTGTCATACGATAATGGTACGTTTAATACTTCAGGTGACTGCCACACTTTTCAAGTGGCCAAACCATTTTAGATTCTCAGCAGCAATGTATGACGGCTTCTATTTATCCATAACTCTGCCAAAGCTTACTGTTTTCTTTATGATTACAGCCACCCTAATGAGTGTGAAGTGGTATCTCATTGTGGTTTTAACTTGCATTTCCCTAGTGACTAATGATGTTTAGCACATTTTCATGTGTTTACTAGCCATTCCTATATATTTTTCTGGTGAAACGTGTATTCAAATCTTTTGCTCATTTGTAAGTGTGGTTGTCTCCTTATTAATGGGTTGTAAGAGTACTCTGCATGGGATTTTAATAAATATTTCTCACTGGCTATTTTCTAGAGATTGTTAAACCATGCCATAATTTACCTCACAGTTTGCACCCTTCTGAGCACCCCCCACCCCCAAATGTACGAGTTTGCCAGTAAAAAACCTGTCTGAAATGATACATAAGAAAGTGGCAGCACTGGTTGCCTCACATATCCTTTTGGAACTTTTGAGATTTGAATCATGTGTAATAATTACATCATCTGAATTATGTTCCACATCTAGACCCTAAACCAGAGTTGTCAGCAGGTAGGGCAAAGACAGTGTTATAAGATGCTTCAGGGGCTTCCCTGGTGGTGCAGTGGTAGAGAGTCCACCTGCTGATGCAGGGGACGCGGGTTCGTGCCCCGGTCCGGGAGGATCCCATATGCCGCGGAGCGGCTAGGCCCGTGAGCCATGGCCGCTGAGCCTGCGTGTCCAGAGCCTGTGCTCCGCAACGGGAGAAGCCACAACAGTGAGAGGCCCCCGTACCGAAAAAAAAAAAAAAATAATAAGATGCTTCACGGTAGAGAAATTATTTAGCAGACATCTTTTCTTGTCTTCACTGTATGTGACCTAATTTATGAGTATCTGATTCCCAGTTTTCTCTATTTTCAAGCTTCTCTCTCTGATCTATATTAGAAAAATGATAATAATGGAATAAAGAAACATGAAACAGCAATATTAGAGTTTTCTTTCTCGAATAAGACACAGCACCTTCTTTTAGTTTTCATTCACTGAATAAATGTAAACATTTTAGACTATGAATGATATGACCATTATTATAACAAAAAGAAACAAGAATTAGATTAGGTCACAGTGGTAGACAGTCAGCCCCAAATCCAATGATCTAAATAAAAATCTGAATACAAAAAACACAAACAAGCCCCCAATCTGCCATAACCTTATAATTGTGCTGGAAAATGAATTGTTATTAACAAATGACAATTTTTTTAAGGAATTTTCAGAGGCCAGAAAGTTGGTAAAATTTGGAAATATACAGACAGGGAATATGTTACACCAAGCAAATGATGAAAGAAAGAAGGCCAGTGCAGTAATACTAATAGCAAACAAAATAAAATTCAAGGTGAAGAGCATTAAATGGAATTAAGGAGGGCTGTTTCATACACATAAAGGAGTCAATCAAATAGAAAAAATGTGAATATTGATCTAGAAATAGAAAAAAAACCCTGCTGATGCAGCCAAATAGCAATAATCAGAATATAAGAAAGATGTGGAGGGCTTCCCTGGTGGCGCAGTGGTTGAGAGTCTGCCTGCCAATGCAGGGGACACGGGTTCGTGCCCCAGTCCAGGAGGATCCCACATGCCGCGGAGCGGCTAGACCCGTGAGCTATGGCCACTGAGCCTGCGCGTCCAGAGCCTGTGCTCCACAGCGGGAGAGGCCACAACAGTGAGAGGCCCGCGTACTGAAAAAAAAAGAAAGATGGTGGGAATAAAAACTAACTATAACTAAATAAGCTAGAAAGAAGCAAAAGCTCAAAGCATAAAATATCAAAAAAGAAATTACAGGGCTTCTCTGGTGGCACAGTGGTAAAGAATCCGCCTGTCAACACAGGGGACAGGGGTTCGAGTCCTGATCCGGGAAGATCCCACATGCCACGGAACTAAGCCCACAAGCCACAACTACTGAGCCTGTGCTCTAGAGCTTGCGAGCCACAACTACTGAAGCCCGTGCACCTAGACCCCGTGCTCCACAACAAGAGAAGCCACTGCAATGAGAAGCTGATGCACCACAACAAAGAGTAGCCCCTGCTCGCCGCAGCTAGAGAAAGCCCGCATGCAGCAACAAAGACCCAATGCAGCCAAAAATGAATGAATAAATAAATTTAAAAAAACCCCACAGTGCTGCTCAATAAAAACAAAAGCTGTCTCTTTAAAAACAATTTAAAAAATAGAGTGTAGTTAAGTTTGATCAAGGAAAAAAAAAACACAGCTGCACAAGCCTCTTAGATAGCCTCAACCACCAGAGGGCAGACAGCAGAAGCAAGAAGAACTACAATTCTGCAGCCTGTGGAACAAAAACCACATCCACAGAAAGATAGACAAGATGAAAAGGCAAAGGGGCTATGTACCAGATGAAGGAACAAGATAAAACACCAGAAAAACAACTAAATGAAGTGGAGATAGGCAACCTTCCAGAAAAAGAATTGAGAATAATGATAGTGAAGATGATCCAGGACCTCGGAAAAAGAATGGAGGCAAAGGTCGAGAAGATGCAAGAAATGTTTAACAAAGACCTAGAAGAATTAAAGAACAAACAAACAGAGATGAACAATACAATAATTGAAATGAAAAACACACTAAAAGGAATCAATAGCAGAATAACTGAGGCAGAAAAGCAGACAAGTGACCTGGAAGACAGAATGGTGGAATTCACTGCTGCAGAACACAATAAAGAAAAAAGAATGAAAAGAAATGAAGACAGCCTAAGAGACCTCTGGGACAACATTAAACATAACAACATTAGCATTGTAGGGGTCCCAGAAGAAGAGAGAGAGAAAGGACCTGAAAAAATATTTGAAGAGATCATAGTCGAAACTTCCCTAACATGGGAAAGGAAATAGCCACCCAAGTCCAGGAAGTGCAGAGAGTCCCATATAGGATAAACCCAAGGAGAAACACGCCGAGACACATAGTAATCAAATTGGCAAAAATTAAAGACCAAGAAAAATTATTGAAAGCAGCAAGGGAAAAACAACAAATAACATACAAGGGAACTCCCATAAGGTTAACAGCTGATTTCTCAGCAGAAAGTCTACAAGCCAGAAGGGAGTGGCATGATATACTTAAAGTGATGAAAGGGAAGAACCTAAAACCAAGGTTACTCTACCCAGCAAGGATCTCATTCAGACTCGATGGAGAAATCAAAAGCTTTACAGGCAAGCAAAAGCTAAGAATTCAGCACCACCAAACCAGCTCTACAACAAATGCTAAAGGAACTTCTCTAAGTGGGAAACACAAGAGAAGTAAAGGACCTACAAAAACAAACCCAAAACAATTAAGAAAATGGTCACAGGAACATACATATCGATAATTACCTTAAACGTGAATGGATTAAATGCTCCAACCAAAGACAGGCTCGCTGAATGTATACAAAAACAAAACCCATATATATGCTGTCTACAAGGGACCCACTTCAGACCTAAGACACATACTGATGGCAAGTGAGGGGCTGGAAAAAGATATTCCATGCAAATGGAAATCAAAAGAAAGCTGGAGTAGCTATACTCATATCAGATAAAATAGACTTTAAAATAAAGAATGTTACAAAAGACAAGGAAGGACACTACATAATGATCAAGGGATCAATCCAAGAAGAAGAAGATATAACAATTATGAATATATATGCACCCAACATAGAAGCACCTCAATACATAAGGCAACTAACTGCTAACAGCTATAAAAGAGGAAATCAACAGTAACACAATAATAGTGGGGGACTTTTAACACCTCACCTACAATGATGAACAGATCATCCAAACAGAAAATTAATAAGGAAACATGAGCTTTAACTGACACAACAGACCAGATAGATTTAATTGATATTTATAGGAGATTCCATCCAAAAACAGCAGATTACACTTTCTTCCCAAGTGCACACGGAACATTCTTGGGTCACAAATTAAGCCTCAGTAAATTTAAGAAAATTAAAATCATATCAAGCATCTTTTCTGACCACAGTGCTATGAGATTAGAAATCAATTACAGGGGAAAAAACATAAAAAAACAAACACATGGAGGCTAAACAATACGTTACTAAATAACCAAGAGATCACTGAAGAAATTAAAGAGGAAATAAAAAAATACCTAGAGACAAATGACAATGAAAACACGATGATCCAAAACCTATGGGATGCAGCAAAAGCAGTTCTAAGAGGGAAGTTTATAGCTATACAAGCCTACCTCAAGAAACAAGAAAAATCTGATATATACAATCTAACCTTACACCTAAAGGAACTAGAGAAAGAAGAACAAACAAAACCCAAAGTTAGCAGAAGGAAAGAAATCAAAAAGAGCAGAGCAGAAATAAATGAAATAGAAACAAAGAAAACAATAGCAAAGATCAATAAAACTAAAAGCTGGTTCTTTGAGAAGATAAACAAAATTGATAAACCATTAGCCAGACTCATCAAGAAAAAGAGGGAGAGGACTCAAATCAATAAAATTTGAAATGAAAAAGGAGAAGTTACAACAGACACCACAGAAATACAAAGCATCCTAAGAGACTACTGCAGACAACTCTATATAGGCCAATAAAATGGACAACCTGGAAGAAATGGACAAATTCTTAGAAAGGTATATCCTTCCAAGACTGAACCAGAAAGAAGTAGAAAATATGAACAGACCAATCACCAGTAATGAAATTGAAACTCTGACTAGAAAGCTTCCAACAAACAAAAGTCTAATACCAGATGGCTTCACAGGTGAATTCTATCAAACATTTAGAGAATAGCTAACACCCATCCTTCTCAAACTCTTCCAAAAGATTGCAGAGGAAGGAACACTCCCAAACTCATTCTATGAGGCCATCATCACCCTCATACCAAAACCAGACAAAGATACTACAAAAAAAGAAAATTACAGACTAATATCACCAATGAATATAGATGCAAAAATCCTCAACAAAATACTAGCAAACAGAATCCAACAACACATTAAAAAGATCGTACACCATGATCAAGTGGATCAAAGGGATTTATCCCAGGGATGCAAGGATTCTTCAATATATGCAAATCAATCAATGTGACACACCATGTTAACAAATTAAAAAATAAAAACCATATGATCATCTCAATAGATGCAGAAAAAGCTTTTGACAAAATTCAACACCCATTTATGATAAAAACTCTCCAGGAAGTTGGCATAGAGGGAACCTACCTCAACATAATAAAGGCCGTATAAGACAAACCCACAGCCAACATCGTTCTCAATGGTGAAAAACTGAAAGCATTTCCTCTAAGATCAGGAACAAGACAAGGATGTCCACTCTCACCACTATTATTCAACCTAGTTTTAGAAGTCCTAGCCACGGCAATCAGAGAAGAAAAATAAAAGGAATACAAATTGGAAAAGAAGAATTAAAGCTGTCACTGTTTGCAGATGACATGATACTATACATAGAGAATCTTAAAGATGCTACCAGAAAACTACTAGAGCTAATCAATGAATTTGGTAAAGCTGCAGGATACAAAATTAATGCACAGAAATCTCTTGCATTCCTATACACTAAGATGAAAAATCTGAAAGTGAAATTAAGATAACACTCCCATTTACCACTGCAAGAAAAAGAATAAAATACCTAGGAATAAACCTACCTAGAGAGACAAAAGACCTGTATGCAGAAAACTATAAGACACTGATGAAAGAAATTAAAGATGATACCAACAGATGGAGAGATATACCATGTTCTTGGCTTAGAAGAATCAATATTGTGAGAACAACTATACTACCCAAAGCAATCTACAGATTCAATGCAATCCCTATTAAATTACCGATGGCAATTTTTACAAAACGAAAACAAAAACATCTTAAAATTTTTATGAAGACACAAAAGACCCCGAATAGCCAAAGCAGTCTTGAGGGAAAAAAATGGAGCTGGAGGAATCAGACTCCCTGACTTCAGACTATACTACAAAGCTACAGTAATCAAGACAATATGGTACTGGCACAAAAACAGAAATATAGATCAATGGAACAAGACAGAAAATGCAGAGATAAACCCATGCACCTATGGTACATTAATCTATGGCAAAGGAGGCAAGGATATACAATGGAGAAAAGACAGTCTCTTCAATAAGTGGTGCTGGGAAAACCGGACAGCTACATGTAAAAGAATAAAATTAGAATGCTCCCTAACACCATACACAAAAATAAACTCAAAATGGATTAGAGACCTAAATGTAAGACCGGACACTATAAAACTCTTAGAGGAAAACATAGGAAGAACACTCTTTGACATAAATCACAGCAAGATCTTTTTTGATCCACCTCCTAGAGTAATGGAAATAAAAATAAAAATAAACAAATGGGACCTAATGAAACTTAAAACCTTTTGCACAGCAAAGGAAACCATAAACAAGACAAAAGGACAACCCTCAGAGTGGGAGAAAATATTTGCAAACAAATCAATGGACAAAGGATTAATCTCCAAAATATATAAACAGCTCATGCAGCTCAATATTAAAAAAAACAAACAACCCAATCCAAAAATGGGCAGAAGACCTAAATAGACATTTCTCCAAAGAAGACATACAGATGGCCAAGAAGTACATGAAATGCTGCTCAACATCACTAATTATTAAAGAAATGCAAATCAAAACTACAATGAGGGCTTCCCTGGTGGCACAGTGGTTGAGAGTCCACCTGCCTATGCAGGGGACATGGGTTCGTGCCCTGGTCCGGGAAGATCCCACATGCTGCAGAGCGGCTGGGCCTGTGAACCATGGCTGCTGAGCCTGTGCGTCCGGAGCCTGTGCTCCGCGGTGAGAGAGGTCACAACAGTGAGAGGCCCGCGTACCGCAAAAAAAACCAAAAAACAAAAAAAAACTACAGGGCTTCCCTGGTGGCGCAGTGGTTGAGAGTCCGCCTGCTGATGCAGGGGACACAGGTTCATGCCTTGGTCCGGGAAGATCCCACGTGCCGCAGAGCGGCTAGGCCCGTGAGCCATGGCCACTGGGCCTGTGCGTCCGGAGCCTGTGCTCCACAACGGGAGAGGCCACAACAGTGAGAGGCCCGTGAACCGCAAAAAAAAAAAAAAAAAAAAAAAAAACTACAATGAGGTATCACCTCACACCAGTTAGAATGGGCATCACCAGAAAGTCTATGAACAACAAGTGCTGGAGAGAGTGTGGAGAAAAGGGAACCCTCTTGCACTGGTGGTGGGAACGTAAATTGATACAGCCACTATAGAGAACAATATGGAGGTTCCTTAAAAAACTAAAAAGAGAATTACCATATGACCCAGCAATCCCACTACTGCGCATATACCCAGAGAAAACCATAATTCAGAAAGACACATGCACCCCAATGTTCACTGCAGCACTATTTACAATAGCCAGGTCATGGAAGCAACCTAAATGCCCATCGACAGACAAATGGATAAAGAAGATGTGGTACATATATACAATGGTGTATTACTCAGCAATAAAAAGGAACGAAATTGGGTCATTTGTAGAGACATGGATGGATCTAGAGACTGTCATACAGAGTGAAGTCAGTCAGAAAGAAAAAAACAAACATCATATATTATTAACGCATATATGTGGAACCTAGAAAAACTGTACAAATGAACCGGTTTTCAGGGCAGAAATAGAGACAGAGAGGTAGAGAACAAACATATGGACACCAAGGGGGGAAAGCGGCAGGGGGTGGGGGTGGGGGTGTGATGAATTGGGCGATTGGGATTGACATGTATACACTGATGTGTATAAACTGATGACTAATAAGAACCTGCTATATTAAAAAAAAAAACACCACCACCAAAACACAGATAAACTACACTGGAAAGCCAAAAGGGGTCATAATAACCAGAACGCCACATAGAGTAATGCCAATGACACTGAAAAAGAAGCAAAGAGATACTGGTTTTTGGTTTTTTTTTTAAAAGTCCTTAAGAGTCAACACTGCAAGAAGGACACTTAATCATTATGTTACAAATATTTAGTTTATATTGACTTAGGACAGCCAGGTTAAACTACTTTTAGCAATATGACTATTACACTGTACTTAAACTGCCTATTTAGCAAATACATGTTTCTACATATTTCAAATTTAGATGTACTGAATCCAAAGATATTTTAAAAGACAAGCATGGACGAATATAGTCTTAAAAAGGACTCTACACTTTCAAAACCTGTACTTTTAACATTAGAAACAGTTGTCTTCCCTGTGTATAAATGGGCCTGCACTGTTTTTGGCTCAAAACAGAACTGTTCATTATTTGATCAAATTTTCCACAGGTGGAAAATATGTGCTGGCCATGACAGGACATGACAAATTTGTTTTGTATACAAAAGTTTTCTCCCATTATAAAAACTGGACGTCGTTAGTATAAAAAAGTTACAAAACAACTGGCCAAACTAGAAAAACTAGGAGGTATTAAGAATGGTTATCTGCCTTTTCATATTATTTCTGATATACTATGTTTGTGTGTATCTTTTAAAAAATGGGATCAAAGCGTACATGCTACTTTGTATATCATAAACATTTAAAAATATCAATAAATGCTTCATTGTGTTTTTAGGAATTATATTTAGAAAACAGCACTATGCTGATGTTTCACTCTTTGCAGTCTCTTCCTTTTTCATGATCTGGAATGTGAGTCTGAATCTGGCTACACGTTAGAAACTTTCCATTGATGTGTCTCAAATCTGTCCCCAAACACTGAGCCAATTTTTCCTAGCAACAATTCTGTTGTTTATTGTTCAATGTGGATTTTTATTCAGCTTTTCTTTTGCTCCTGTTGCACAGAGACAGGTCTTCCTGCAGTTGACTAAAGAAGCAAATAATTTCCTGAAAATTTATTTTCTCTGAGCCTCCCACATGCTTCTCCGAGACTTATTCAGCAATAGTTCACTTAAGACCCATGTAGGTTTTCTTATTATTTACCTATAAACAAGGTGAGAAGTGCCCAAATTCGCTGGCTATAAACAGATAGGTGAGGGGATGGTCTTTTACACCCCCATCCTTCTATATGGTGATCAAAACCAAATTTCAGCTGCAGAGCTGACAAATATGCACAAGCCTCAGTAACATTCAGTTTCTAGCATGTATAAATATACAGTATTTGTGTTCCACTGAGATAGTACCTTCCCCTTACTTCCATTGCTTGGTCTTCTTGTTACTCACTGATAGTATATTAAACATGACTTTTCCTAGGATATACTGCTACCAACGTTTCTGCTTTCTCTAAGCTCCTCTTAAGTTCTTTACTAATCACCATTATCAAGGTATAATTATTAAGCCAATCCAGATTATAGAGGAAGATAAGTATAAATATCTTCTAAATGATGGCCTTGGCTCTTTTATGTTTTATTTTTATCATAGTTACACACAGTTGAAATAATCATTAGTTCTAAAGCCTTGTGACAATGAACAGTGGTCTTTCACACTTGCTTGCTCTGTCCCATTTCCTGCTATCTTAAGGCAAACAGTTTCATCTCCTTCAGAGGATTTTTTTTTTTTTTTTTTGAATTCACTTCTCTATCTCTAAATAACCTGCTTGTGTTGCTAGGTTCTGCTTTTCTTAGTTTAATGCCTCATTTATTGATTTCCTATTATGTAAGATGAGGACTGATTTCTCTTTTATCAATACTCCACCCTTAACACACCACACTCATACTGTTCCTCTATTTGTCCAATTTACATTTTATAGTTAGATAAGTTGTTCCCTATTTGCATTATTTTGACTATTAAATTATAGTCATGAGTGACAGGTGGTATACTATGATTCTTTCCTTTACAACTTCTCGTTGTCCACGGAGTATCTTTTTTTTGTTTTGTTTATTTGGTGTTCTGTGTACTTATGACACCCTCACAGTTTCTCTCCTACTGTGTAAATTTCTTTTCCTTTCAATAAATTCAAAAACATTAAGTAGTCTACTGATTTCATCTTCTTAGACTCATCTCTCCCAGAATCTTCTCAACTGTACCAACAGGGACTTGTTACTTTCTCTATCATTAGTCTCAGAATCTCCCTTCATCTTCATTCTGGGGAGTCTTTCATGTCTTTCTCTTGTATTGTATTCTTTATGTCTTGGATCCCAAATCTTCATTTTTCTTGCTTTACCTTCTCATTTTAACTATATCCACTAATAGCTTCCAGAAAACAGTATAGAGAAATACATATTTTTGATACTTTGACTGTCTGAAAATGCATTCTACTCTCAAATTTAATAGGCAGTTGACTAGAGATAAATTTATAGGCTCGTGTGGTATAATAAAAAATATATATATATGGTCTTTGTCCCTTTGTTCTTTGCACAGAGCTTCAAAAACCCTTGGAATTTCTTGAGTTTGCCATGCAGATGAGGTGACCCATGGGGGATCCTTAGATAGCTTCAGGATGGGTGCTGGTCACCTGAAAGGCCAACCATGTGACTAGACGGTTGAACTAGTCAAGACTGACCTCCAGGGATGGGAAGGGTGCTGGAAACTGAGTTCAATCATGTAGCCACTTGTTTAATCAAGCATGCCTACATAATGAAACCCCAATAAAAACTCTGGACACTGAAGCTCAATGCAGCTTCCTGCTTGGTGAACACAAAGATGTCCTGGGAGAGTGATGTGTCCAGATTCCATGAGAGATCACGGAAGCTCTGCATCCTCCACCCTCACCTTCTCTAGGTCCTGCCTTATGTGTCTCACTCGGCTGTTCCTGATCTGCATCCTTTATAATAAAACTGTAATCATAAGTGTAGAACTTTTACTGAGTTCTGAGTCACTGAAGTGAATTATCAAACCTAAGGCTGTTGTAGGACACCCCAAATTTGCAGAAGTATGGGAGGCTTGGCATCTGAAGTGGGCGTAGTCTTGTGAAGGGCTCTGCCCTTAATCTGTAAGGTCTAGGCTCCCTCCAAGTAGTTAATGTCAGAACTGAACTGTAGTGCAATACACCCACTTGGGTAGAATTTATAACAAGCTGGGCAGAGTGCAGATGGTTTGGGACACCTGAAACTTGCCTGGTACCTGAAGTGAGGGCAGTCTTGTGAATGACTTTACCCTTAAATGTAGGGTCTACGCTAAGTCTGGGTAGTGTCAGAACTGATCTGAACTGTAGGACAACTAGTGGTGTCAGAGAACTGGTTTGGGAACATAGCTGAAAATAATCTTACAGAAGTTTTAAGAAATTGCTACTCTACTTCCCAGATTCCAGTGTGCTGTTTATATACCTAAAGACATTTGTATTCCTGTTTCTTTGTGTGAAATTTGTTTTCTTCTCCTTCTCTACAAGGTTTTAAGATTTACTCTTTATTCTCAGTGAGATGAAATTTCATCATGATGTACCTAGTGTGGGATTTTCATCTGTGGCACTGGATACTGGAGAGACCATTTTATCTGGAAAACTATGCCCTTCAGTTCTGGGGAATTTTAATTTATTTTTAGGATTTCCTTCCTCTAGTCTGTCCATTCTCTTTCTGGAACCCCCTTTTTATTTGGATATTGAACCCTCCTAGAATGATTCTCTGACTTTCTTATCTTTTCTATTTTCCATTGCGTTATTCCTTTGTGCTATTTTCTGAGAAATTTATCTTTTAACCTTTCTGTTGAGATTTTCATTTCTACTATTACAATTTTAATTCCCAAGAACTCTTTTTTAAATTCTCTGAATGTTCCTTTTGTATACCATTATTTTCTCACTTTATGGATAAATTATCTTTTATCTTGAGAATATTAATGTTAGTTCTACTTTTCTTAAGTTTTTTTCTTCTTGTATAGTCTTTATTTCCATTAAATCTTTTTTATTAGAAACTTTCTTAAAATCTCTGGTGGTCTTTAGCTGTCTAGCCATATTTAGGAATGGACGGCCTATGAAGCTCTATGCCTAAAGGATGGAGTCTGTCAGCTGTAGCCATCCAGTAGGGTGGTCTAGCTGGGATGTTTTATTGAGGAATCCTCCAGTGTCAGTACCTTTAGGTCTCTTCCTGGGTTAGTCACATTTCTTAGAGAAGTTGCTTCTAGAAACTTGCCTGTATTATAAAGCTGGATGCCAATGAGGGTTTCAGCATTCAGTAAGGAAATTTTCACTTATTTCAGTTTTTAGTATGATACCTCCCTCCCAACTTCAACTACACTAGGATTACCCTTATCCAAAGACCCTTTGTTTTACCTTTTCCAGAATAATCTCTCAGCTTTTGCTGAGACTGGAAAGTAGCAGTCACTTAGCCATGCAGAGTTGAAGAGAGGTTCTGGAGGCTCCACCGGCTTCTTAAACTTTCAGTCATCCTCTTGCTTTTAACCTCTTTCTTAATCCCCACATCCAGAGGTAGCATATCCAGATGTAACCAATTCTGGAACCTTGTAGGACTCCACAGTGTAAAATGGGTTGCTTCCTGACTTCCTACTGCTGACTCAGGGGTCAACTCTCTACCATAAGCTAGAAGAGTAATTTGTTTACCTGCTTTCTAGCTCCCCAAATTTTATTGATGTCACCTCCCCTGGTATTTGTGATTTTTCATTTTATCCTTTTACTGCCATTTTAATGGAGTTTGTAGAGTAAGCATAGATATATGTATATGATCAATTCTTACTATGGATTACATACAAAGAGATAGCTTATTTACAAATTGTTAGTAGCCAAATTAAGTTAGTTATCTGATTATACGAAAACAGATAACTGAAGTAAGGTATCTGTATTTATGGCTCTATAAATTTTAACTGCCTTAAAGTTATGAAGAAACCAAAGTAGTAAAGGTTTTTGAAATCTATTTAATTTAGTGAAAAAACTTATAAACTTATTAAGTGTCTCAATTCTTTAGAGCACCTATTTCAATGATGCCACGTTAATTATACCTATTTCCTCTTCTTAGAATAACTACCTATATTTATGTCTGCAAACAAAAGAGACAATTTACTAACCTCTGCTTCTGTTGCTTGGGACTGTAAAAGCTGTCGTATACGAAGTATGTCCTTCTCTATTTGTTGAATTCTGGTTATTCTTCGCTAAAATAAAATAAGTAACCAAATTAGATCTATTTTTATTAAAAACATTAGTTTAAATAACCGTACTATGGTTACCACTTAACAGCTTAGGGTTATACCAAATCACTCTTATATAAGAATTAGATATGCATATATATTCATACACTGATGACATATTAGGATCAGTTCAATTTTTTTTAAAATCTAACTTTATACAACAGATCTCTAGATCTACTTAGGAAAACTATAAAAATACACGTCATATATCAAATTGTATGATGCATAGAGTGTGAAATTGGTATTTAAAAGCTAGTCTCAAAAACTACTTCAACAAAGAGAAAATTACATCTGAATTTAATCTTCTATATTAATCCAGATGTCAGTACAGTGTAATGGATTTATACAAAGCATGGTATACCTGTAAAGGGAAAGAGCAGCTGATTTGTTTTAAAAACATCAGGCTTTAAACAGTAAGAATAATCTTCCCCCAAATTATTCTTATTACAAGTCAGTGGTACCTTTCAGATTTAGCTTTCCCAAATACCTACTGCAGCTAAACATTATTTTTATTCCCAACACTAAGATCACAATGATGGTAAGAGCTACTGCTCTGCCCATATCCTGAGACCTTCAAGTGAACACAAAGTAGTAACTATAGATCAAACAATGTGGAACTGAAAAAATGTGGGAAAAGTGTTTTCAAGTATATGTTTTAAAAACAAGTACTGCCGGGGGCTTCCCTGGTGGCACAGTGGTTGAGAGTCCGCCTGCCAATGCAGGGGACACGGGTTCGTGCCCCGGTCTGGGGAGATCCCTCATGCCACGGAGCAGCTAGGCCCGTGAGCCATGGCCGCTGAGCCTGCGCGTCCGGAGCCTGTGCTCCGCAACGCAAGAGGCCACAACAGTGAGAGGCCCGCGTACCGCAAAAAATGGGGAAAAAAGTGTTAGAAGCTAGATGGAGTCATTTCCAAACTTTTATGATTATGCACCCATCAATAAAAGATTTCTGAGCATGTATACCTCAATAGATAAATAATAAAAGTACTGTAACAAATAGCTTTAAGTATATATAGTTATAAAACTTACATATAAAACTTACCCTTTGAGCATATCTAATTTTGCTGAAATACAATGTCTTTACGATTTTATTGCCATAGTAAAAATGCTTACGGTTGCTATTTTCCAATGTTATGATAAACAAACACAGAAAAGCTCAAAAGAGTTGCACTCACCAAAAAAGAATCCTTCCTCCCTCCCTTCTTTCCTTCCTTTGTAACACTATAACTGTGCTGATCCTATATCATAATTCTGAAAATAGTGAACCTAAGGTAAATAGTATTCTTTAATTAAGAAATTTTACCACATCCAATTTTCATCATGAAAACATGCTGAAGAAGAAATACCTGTGCTTTTGGTAGCTTTCTAAAGAGACTGCAAAGATGAGTGATCACCTCTACATCAGATGGTAAATACTTCCTGGCATTACATAAGCAATGAAACTACATACAATTAGTGGCTTTGTAATATTTTATTGTTCTCCTCTCTCTATGTAACTAGCTCCCCTTCACCAATAAAGTCCTAAGTCAACATTTTTAATACTCAGAGGATGAAAAAGGAAATCATATCTAACACTCCTCTCCACAGAACTACATTTCTGTATTGCTATTAGGTCACTAAATCCTGAAGTCAAATCTGAGCCTTGATGATTTCTGACACAACAACCTTTGTGCTTCTGTTACTCAACAGGAAAATGGAAGAAGCCAGTAGAATTTCTTTCCATTCTCTATATGACAATCTTGAATATTTATGAAATTATGTTTAACGAAAAATGCTTACTTGTTCTGGCATATGGAGATGGTATTACTTTTGCAAAACTGATTTAAAAAAATAATATAGTAATATAGTTCAATATGAATTCAGGACAACTCTCAACAAATTAGGAATAGAAGGTAAATTCCTTAACTTGATAAATGGTATCAAAAACCTTGAGTAAACAACATACTTAATGGTGAAATTTCAGAAGGATTCCTTTTAGAGCCAAGAGAAGATGAAGAAGACAAATTATCACTGCTTTTTATTCAAAGATGTATTAGAGTTCTTATTTAATAGAAAGAGGAAAAAAAAGGACTGGAAAAGACAAAATTGTCATTACTTGCAAACAAAATAACAGTTGGAATGGAAAATCCAAGAAAATCTTAAACTACTAAGACAATCTATTAAAAGAGTTCAGGAAGACTGCTGGACACATAAATCAAATTTAGTAATGTAATTAAAGAAAATCCCATTCACAATGCAACAAAAACTGTAAGATATCTAGGAATAAATGTAAAAAAAAAGATGTGTAAGAGTTTTATGAAGAATATTACGAAACTTTTTTGAAGGACATAAAATAAGACCTAAATGAACGGAGAGATAAAAAATTAATAACAATACCTAATATTTCCTGAGTGTTTGCTGGATTCCAAGTGTTTTACATATATTAACTCATTTAATCCTCACATTTTACAGGGAATCATTATTTGTATTTTACCAATGGGAAAACTGAGACAGAGAGTTTACCCAAGATCCCAGTGCTGATACGTGACAGGTAGGGAATTAGAACCCCGGAGGACTGGCTCCAGAGTCACCCTTTCAACCAAGAACCAATCTTTATATTGTAAAGCTATAAATTCTCCTCAAATTAATTATAAATTCAATGTAATTCTAATCAAAAGCCCATAAGGCTTTTCCTTGAATTTGATGAGTAACAAAACAGAATATAAACACATTTTTACAAACAAAAATAAGAAGGACTCACCCTCCTAGGTACCAAGATTAATAAAGCTATAGCAAATAAAACAAATGTGGTTATCAGCGCAGGGACAGAGAAGCTAAAACAGACTAACAGAATGGAGTCTACAAATATCCAGCAAATACAAACTTCTCAGATGCCAGAGACAGCATTACCAATCCATGGGAAAACAGTGGCACATCCAGCAAGTGATAATGGGAAATTTAGTTAACAACATAAATATGCATCGATCTGTGTATATCTGTGTTATGTATATGTGTATACATAATTAATTACATATTATATAATTAATAATATATATTTATTAAATAATCAAAATTACATTGTATATATTAAATAAGTATATATACATTGATATAAAAATCATATGTGTGTGTATATATATATATATAATTAGATTCCTACTTCCAAAACATATATAATAGCAAATGTGAGATGAATTAAAGACCTAATTGTAAAAATAAAACATTAAAACTATTAGGAAAAAATACGAGGGTATCTTTAAGGATAGGAAAAGATGTATAAATAGGTCAAAGAAAGCACAAATATGGCAATACAATTAATTTAGCTTTATAACAAAAACTAATTTTGTTATCATGAAGCTAAAGTAGGTAACATATTTGGCAGGGAGGGGTTGTGATATACATTATGTATAACAGATTGGTATCTAGAGGATATTAAAATACCTCTCAAATACATAAGAATAAGACATTTAACATAATAGAAAATGGGCAAAGGATATGGAAAAATGACAAAATGAAAATCTAATAAATACATGAAAAGATAATCAGCTTCAGCAGTACTCATGGAAGTACAAACTAAATGACAAGATAATGCTTCAAATGCCCACTGACTGTTAATTATAAAATGTGACTCACAATTGCTGAAAAAATCAGGTAAAAGAAACGGGAATTCTCACATATGACTAGGAGAAATGTAAACTGATAAAATCATTTTGAGTGCAATTTGGCACACACTATTCAAAACACTCATACCTTATGACCAGCAATTACGCTTTTAGGTATACACCCTAGAGCAGAGGTCAGCAAATTAGGGCTTGGTAGCCATCTGTATTTATGAATTAAGTTTTACTGAAACACAGCCATGCCCATCTGCTTATATATTGTCATCTATGGTTACCTTCTTGCTACAAAGGCAGAGCTGAGTAGTTACGACAGAGACCATATGGCCACAAAGTCTAAAATATTTACCATACAGCTCTTTAAGAAATAGACTGATTCTTGAACTAGAGAAACTGTTGCGCACGTTTACAGGATATGAATAAGTATGTTTATCAGAGTTGTTTTAACAGTGAAAAATTAGGCATAGAGGAGAGCAGGCACCACCATACTAGGTGCAAATATGTGTTGAACAAATAATGGAGAAAATAAATAACCAAACTGTTAACAGAGATAGCTAGAGACTAACACATGCGTGGGCAAGAGTGGATTTTGTTTCAACTTTCCCTAAATTGTTCCCCAGTCATTCGTATGTTTTACTGGTCATTTACATTTTCTTTTCAATAAATTGAATGATTACATCCTCTGTCCATATAAAAAAGAGTTCTCGGGCTTCCCTGGTGGCGCAGTGGTTGAGAGTCCGCCTGCCGATTCAGGGGACATGGGTTCGTGCCCCGGTCCGGGAGGATCCCACATGCCGCAGAGCGGCTGGGCCCGTGAGCCATGGCCGCTGAGCCTGCGCATCCGGAGCCTGTGCTCTGCAGCAGGAGAGGCCACAACAGTGAGACGCCCGCGTACCGCCAAAAAAAAAAAAAAAAAAAAAAAAAAGAGTTGTCTTTTTCTTATTGTTTGTAGGAATTCTTATAGCACAGGGATATTAACCTTTTCCCCTTACGTGTACAAATATTTTCCCTTAGTTTATTTTCTGCAGGATGAATGTTTTAAATTTTTATGAAATAAATCCTGTTTCCCACCCTGCCTTTATTGCTTATGTTTCCATTCTTAATTAAGATCTCTCTTGTTCTATATTTTCTATTAATTTGTTTATTTTTTACATTTAGATATTTAATCCACCTATAATTGTTCATGTACAAGATGTGAGTTAGGGATCTAATTCAATTTCTCTTCTACCAAACAGGTTCCTAGTTATACCTATGCGTTTATTGAGTTATTTACCATTTCCCCCCAAATTTATAACTTTTATCATTAAAAGATTCCATATTTTCTTATATCTTTTTCTAGTCTCTATTCTGTTCTATTTGCCTACGTCTATACCTGTGCTATCATACTGTGATCACTACAACACCTTTACAGTAAGTTTTAACAAATGGTAAGGTAAATCCTCACTCATAATTTTCTTAAATATTTTTGGAAATTTTTACTTTGCAAACTTTAGAATCATTTTTCTGGGCTCCAAAAAAAATTTAAGGTTATGACTGGAATTGTATTATATATCAACTTTTTAAAGGAAGACATTTTTAGGATGTTAAAGTCTTCCCACCTAGGCTTCCTTATTTATTTTTTTCAGCAACAGAGACATCAATGGTTTAATGGATTGGGGGATCTTACACACCTGAAGCAAGGTCCTGGAGTGACACCCCACCATGTGCAGCGGACAGCGGGCAGGACATTGCAGCGGGTTTCCCTCCCGGTGGAAGGGGAGATTTGCTAGTTATAGGGAGAATTACCTCAGGTGGGCTCATTAGTTACCAGGGAAGTCAGCAGAAACTAGCAGAGGGGGAAGTCCCTCACTGCCCCATTGATGAGAGCAATCACCAGCTGGGGCCTGGGGCAAGCCTGCAGGAAGGTCAGTCATGTGAATGGGGTGTAGGTGAAGCAGGCACTGGTTGAGCAGGGGATGTACAGAGAGCAAGACAACAGCCATCTTGGGTGGCCTGATCATACCGCTCCACCCCTCCATACCCTGCATGACCCTTACCAACTGGGTTCGCACCTCTTCCGTGATTCCCTGGGGTCAGGTACGTAGGGGGCACTTCAACCAGATACCCCAAATACAATACAGACAGCAGCATAGGCTCCTCTATTTTTAAGGCCATATTTTGCATCCTTTAGCAATTTTATATTTTTCTTCATGTGGGTATGTTCCAGGTATTTTAAAGTGTCCTGTTACTGTAAACAGGTCGTCCTACCCCATCTTCCATTTCCAAGTGGTAGCTATTGCTACTAGAGAAAACCTACTAATTTTTAATTTTTGTAATGTACCTTAACTCCAGCCACCTTACTCAATTCTCTCATTACCTGAAATATTTTTTGACTCTTCTCTACAGCTTTTCTAGGCAAACAACCATATAATTTACAAATGACAATTATTTGGTCTCTTCCCTTCTAGTTGGAAAATAGTGTAGTATTTAAACAACTTATTTTCTTTCTAACTGAATTAGTGGACCTCCAAACACAGTTAAGTAATAGTGATGACAGCAAGCACCCAACCATATTAATGAGTGCAATGGTAATAATCTTATTATTTCTCTATTCAAGTTAATATAAAGTTGGCTTCTGGTTTCTGATATATAATTATTCCTTAAAAAACTTTTACTCTATTCTTATTTTATTTGGAATTTTTATCCATCCTTTCCCCTTGCAAATGAGATCCCACATTTTCTTCTCATGGCTTCTTCAGGTCTTCCTAGGATCCACTTCCCTATGCTCATTAGCTGGCCATAGTCTTACATGTTGAGTCATTTAAACAGAGAGTTAGGAGGGAAAGATGTACTGTGGACAATTACTAACAAATAGCTAACAGAAGCTAGCTATCAGCTACCAGAAGAGGAGCATCTAATTCTTCTTCCCTCATAATTCCAAGGCATAGCAGAACAGTATCAGGGAAATTAAATATGAAGGCAGAATTATGTGAACACTGGTTATGTTGCCCAGCAGCCATCGTAAATTTTTTTTAACGTTTTTATTGGAGTATAATTGCTTTACAATGGTGTGTTAGTTTCTGCTTTATAACAAAGTGAATGAGCTATACATATACACATATCCCCATATCTCCTCCCTCTTGCATCTCCCTCCCACCCTCCCTATCCTACCTCTCTAGGTGGTCACAAAGCACCAAGCTGATCTCCCTGTGCTATGCGGCTGCTTCCCATGAGCTATTTTACATTTGGTAGTGTATATATGTCCATACCACGCTCTTTCTCCCAGACTACCCTACCCCCTCCCCATATCCTCAAGTCCATTCTCCAGTAGGTCTGTGTCTTTATTCCCATCTTGCCCCTAGGTTCTTCAGAACTTTTTTTTTTTTAATTCCATATATGTGTGTTAGCATACAGTATTTGTTTTTCTCTTTCTGACTTACTTCTCTCTGTATGACAGACTCTAGGTCCATCCACCTCACTACAAATAACTCAATTTCGTTTCTTTTTATGGCTGAGTAATATTCCATTGTATATATGTGCCACATCTTTATCCATTCATCTGTTGATGGACACTTAGAATGCTTCCACGTCCTGGCTACTGTAAATATAGCTGCAGTGAATATTGTGGTACATGACTATTTTTGAATTATGGTATTCTCAGGGTATATGCCCAGAGGTGGGATTGCTGGGTCATATGAGAGTTCTATTTTTAGTTTTTTAAGGAACCTCCATATTGTTCTCCATAGTGGCTGTATGAATTTACATTCCCACCAACAGTGCAAGAGGGTTCCCTTTTCCCCACACCCTCTCCAGCATTTATGGTTTGTAGATTTTTTGATGATGACCATTCTGACCGATGTGAGATGATATCGCATTGTAGTTTTGATTTGCATTTGTCTAATGATGTTGAGCATTCTTTCATGTGTTTGTTGGCAATCTGTGTATCTTCTTTGGAGAAATGTCTCTTTAGGTCTTCTGCCCATTTTTGGATTGGGTTGTTTGTTTTTTTGATATGGAGCTGCATGAGCTGCTTGTATGTTTTGGAGATTAATCCTTTGTCAGTTGCTTCATTTGCAAATATTTTCTCCCACTCTGAGGGTTGTCTTTTCGTCTTGTTTATGGTTTCCTTTGCTCTGCAAAAGCTTTTAAGTTTCATTAGGTCCCATTTGTTTATTTTTGCTTTTATTTCCATTTCTCTAGGAGGTGGGTGGGTCAAAAAGGATCTTGCTGTGATTTATGTCATAGAGTGTTCTCCTTATGTTTTCCTCTAAGAGTTTGATAGTGTCTGGCTTTACTTTTAGGTCTTTAATCCATTTTGAGTTTATTTTTGTGTATGGTGTTAGCGAGTGTTCTACTTTCATTCTTTTACATGTAGCTGTCCAGTTATCCCAGCACCACTTATTGAAGAGGCAGTCTTTTCTCCACTGTATATTCTTGCCTCCTTTATCAAAGATAAGGTGGGGCTTCCCTGGTGGCGCAGTGGTTGAGAGCCTGCCTGCCGATGCAGGGGACATGAGTTCATGCCCAGGTCCGGGAAGATCCCACATGCCACGGAGCGGCTGGGCCTGTGAGCCATGGCTGCTGGGCCTGCGCGTCCGGAGCCTGTGCTCCGCAACGAGAGAGGCCACAACAGTGAGAGGCCCGCGTACCATTAAAAAAAAAAAAAAAGGATAAGGTGACCATATGTGCATGGGTTTAACTCTGGGCTTTCTGTCCTGTTCCATTGATCTATATTTCTGTTTTTGTACCAGTACCATATTGTCTTAATTACTGTAGCTCTGTAGTATAGTCTGAAGTCTGGGAGCCTGATTCCTCCAGCTCCGTTTTTCTTTCTCAAGATTGCTTTGGCTATTTGGGGTCTTTTGTGTTTCCATACACATTGTGAAATTTTTTCTTCTAGTTCTGTGAAAAATGCCAGTGGTAGTTTGATAGGGATTGCACTGAATCTATAGATTGCTTTGGGTAGTATAGTCATTTTCACAATGTTGATTCTTCCAATCCAAGAACATGGTATATCTCTCCATCTGTTGGTATCATCTTTAATTTCTTTCATCAGTGTCTTATAATTTTCTGCATACAGGTCTTTTGTCTCCTTAGGTAGGTTTATTCCTAGATATTTTATTCTTTCTGTTGCAATGGTAAATGGGAGTGTTTTCTTGATTTCACTTTCAGATTTTTCATCATTAGTATATAGGAATGCAAGAGATTTCTGTGCATTAATTTTGTACCCTGCTACTTTACCAAATTCATTGATTAGCTCTAGTAGTTTTCTGGTAGCATCTTTAGGATACTCTATGTATAGTATCATGTCATCTGCAAACAGTGACAGCTTTACTTCTTCTTTTCTGATTTGGATTCCTTTTATTTCTTTTTCTTCTCTGACTGCTGTGGCTAAAACTTCCAAAACTATGTTGAATAACAGTGGTAAGAGTGGGTAACCTTGTCTTGTTCCTGATCTTAGTGAAAATGGTTTCAGTTTTTCACCACTGACGACGATGCTGGCTGTGGGTTTGTCATATATAGCCTTTATTATGTTGAGGTATGTTCCCTCTATGCCTACTTTCTGGAGGGTTTTTATCATAAATGGGTGTTGAATTTTGTCAAAAGCTTTCTCTGCATCTATTGAGATGATCATATGGTTTTTCTCCTTCAATTTGTTAATACGGTATATCACATTGATTGATTTGTGTATATTGGAGAATCCCTGCATTCCTGGGATAAACCCCACTTGATCATGGTGAATGATACTTTTAATGTGCTGTTGGATTCTGTTTGCTAGTATTTTGTTGAGGATTTTTGCATCTTTGTTCATCAGTGATAGATGCATGATCTTTGTGCATCTTTGTGACATCTTTGTCTGGTTTTGGTATCAGGGTCATGGTAAATTATTCTTATTTTGAACTAGTGTCAAAGTAAAGACAGACTTTAACATATCTCTAATAATAAAATTTAATCAATGGTAACAGAGCTGTAATTCATTAGATTCTTAATAGCTCTCTAGCTAGTGCTGTTTCACAGTTTAATAATAAATAAGTTACCTGTGCTCGTTTTTCCATATCCTGGCAAGTACCCAGTTGTTCTTCCATTGCAACTCTGATTTGCCTTGCTTCATATTCCAATTGCCTTCTGGTCATATCTGTCTGTAAGGAAAACTAAAACCACAAATAAAATGGAAACATTAATATCTTGTGTGTTTATCAGTAAAAATAAAAAAGCATGTAAGTACCAATAAAGAACATGAATAAGCAAATATGTAAGTTACTGTGCATGAGAGAATTATCTTTTTTACTCCAAGGAGTCCTAAAACTTGATTATCGGTGCTATGCTCAGACTGGGTCTCTGATGTGAAATGCAGAGTTGAAACACTTTTATTGCCCCATAGTCACAAACAGCTTTAATTAAATTGTACACTTTCATTTAAAATATATAATTGGGGACTTCCCTGGTGGCACAGTCATTAAGAATCTGTCTGCCAATGCAGGGGACATGGGTTTGAGCCCTGGTCCAGGAAGATCCCACATGCTGCGGAGCAACTAAGCCTGTGTGCCACAACTACTGAGCCTGTGTGCCACAACTACTGAAGTCTGTGCGCCTAGATCCCGTGCTCTGCAACGAGAAGCCACCACAATGAGAAGCCTGTGCACCAAAGAGTAGCCCCTGCTCGCCAGAGGTAGAGAAAGCCTGCACGCAGCAACGAAGACTCAATGCAGCCATAAATAAATAAATTTTATAAATAAATAAATTAAATATATAATCGGTCCAGTTAGGGTAAGCCTATCTTCAGTCACCTTATAATCCTGCTCTGAAGAGGTAGTACTTTGAATTATTAAAAACTAGAATAGTAATGTGGACAACATAGAATAACCAAGAATCAGGTCCATCATCCTTAAGTTTATACGTCAATTTTAGGTACAGACTGTTGTATACATGTAGACTAAACAGAGAGAACTTTCCTATTTGTAAAAAGAAGAAAATGGAATAAGAAAAAGCTTTTATATAATATAATCATTAATTGTGAGACAACACAAACTTTTTGGTAAAAATCCAAATGTGAACCCAAGTTGAAACAAACCAAAAAAAGTACTTCACAGAGTGGGTGTTAATTCATTCAAAATTTTATTTGCCCTTTAACTAAAATTCCAGGTACTGTGGTAACTGCTAGGCATAAAAAAGGATGAAAAGGACAAGGTAAATAAACTTGCAAAGACATGCTCCAAGAGGTGATAAAGGCTAAAAATATGACTAGACAAAATGATAGGTAACAGGGTTATAATGGGCCATGACGAGAGTAAGGAAGTGCTGTAGATTCTTCATGCTCTATACACCCAATAAAAAGCTGCATGTGTGGAATTCCCTGGTGGTCCAGAGGCTAGGACTCTGCGCTTTCATTGCTGAGGGCCTGGGTTCGATCCCTGGTCAGGGAACGAAGATCCCACGAGCCGTGAGGCGGGACCAAAGAAAAGAAAATGAAAAATTTAAGCTAAGAGCGGAAGATATATTTTAATTAGCTTATTTTTTCGCTTTTTAAAAATTATTTTAAAATTTATGGATAACAGTTAAAATATAGTCTTGTTTAAAATTATTAATGTTATTAATGTATTTCAGAAATGTTCTTACATGTGCCATCCCATGAATAAAACAGTTGACATGGAGAGGTTGGGTGGGGAGGAAGAGGCTGACAGAATTAAATTATTTTTTTTTTACATAGTTATATTTGCAAAACAAATTTAGTATACCTGCAAAAAGCACTAAGATCCATACCACCAGATACTGTCGTTTGAATAGGACACAAGTTATCTCAAAGATACTTTTAATGCAAAAATTATCTGGCATGAGTCCTGTAATACAGTTCAAAAAACAGACAGATGGTAATAAACATTTCTACAGAGTACGTCTGGTAATTGAACACACAGAATAAAAAACCAGTTTCCTAGTAGAACCCTGAGTCCTTTAGTATTCAAACTTAAGAGGTTTTCTTAACAAGGGACTTAAAATAAATATGCTTGAGCCTAATGAAATGTTATCATCTTTATAAACAAAATTCATTATTATATATTTAGGTTTAAAGTTGGATAAAACATATTACTGTTTACAAATAACTATAAATGCAGTTATAAATTTATATATACTTTTAGATATTACAAATAAGTCACTTTGTCAAGTTACTTACATTTTCAGTTAAAGGAAGACTATCTATTCTTTTAGTGAGATTCTGAAGTTGAGCATAATACCAGTCTTTTTCCTTTTCTTCTTTGTCAAGGTCAGCAAGAAGCAATGATCTGTTTTTCAAAAAAAAGTTAAGTTTACACAATGCTAATATAGCACACACAACAGCAGTTCTGATAAGCTGTAACTGTACTGTTCTCTATTTAAAGTATAATGAATAAATGAAAATTTTATTAATTTTGGATTTTTGAATGTGTGACTTAATACAAGAATAAAAAGTATAATAAAGGAGTAAAGAAAAGCAGTAATTATGCAAAAAACAAACCTAGAGTACAGGGAACTACTGCATTGGACATAGATGTAGCTTTCAGCTTCTCAGCAGTTAAAACAGTAAGAAATATATTGTCACTGTGTAATAAGAGGAAATTATTCTGAGGGAGAGAAACGTTTTCTTAGTTTGGAATTTGAAGATGAATTTGTTGTATAAATTCCTCACAACCTAATCGATGATGTCCTCAATAACAATCTATATCAAGATACTCCATATCTGACCATTATAAAGGTAAATGTAAAATAAGAGTGTTAATGGGAAAAAAACAGTAGGTACAAGAAGTATATGATCTATCTCCTTTCATGTGGCTCTTTCCCAAAGCAACCACTATTATCACTCTCGTGTATATATTTCCAGAGATACTCTATAAAAATGCAAGGATATATATATATAATTACATGTACATTTTTTAAACATAAATAGTAGCATATTTTTATATGTGTTGTCCTGTAACTTTTTTTTTCCCACTTAAAAATCTATCTTGGAGATCACTCTGTATCAGAACATAAGGTCCTATGTGTTTTCTGCTAGCTGCAAAGATATTCATGAATCCATACAGGGATAAACTATAACCGGTTCTATGTTGGAGAGCATTTAGGATCTTTCTAATCTTTTGCTATTACAAACAATGCTGCACTGAATATCCTTATACATAAGTTCATTTCACAAATGTGCAAGCATGTACAGAAGATAAATTCCTAGGGTATGTAAATTTTAAAATTACTGCCCTTATTAGGTATTGTACCTATTTATGCTCTTGCCACCTTCACCAATGCAAACATTTTATCAAATGTTTAAAAAATTTTTACATACCTAGGATTTTAAGAAATGGTACATCACTATGGTTGTAATTTGATTTTTATTAGTATGAGTAAGGTTAAGTATTTTTTCAAGTTTAAAATCCATTTGTATTTCCATTTCTGTGACTTTTTCTTATTTATAGGACCTCTTCTATATTAAGAATGATAGCACTTTGTCAGTTATAAATATTTTTTCTCAGTTTACACTTGTTTTTTCACTATGTTTTTGCCATGTAGAAAATTTTAATTTTCCCGTAGTCAGATCTGAGGATATTTTTTATTATGGCTTCTGGGGTTTGCTCCTACACAGAGTTGTTCCCCACTCTGACACTGTTACTTTAAAATTCTATTTGATTATATTTTCTTGAAGAATATGTATGCATGTGAGTATGGAAGGTTCTATTCTTGCTAAAATTCCCTTTCCTTTACTGAGAAGCAATTTAAAAAATAAGAAATAAGCCTTTACTTTTGATGTGGCAACCTCAGTAGTGAGGGAATCCATGGGAAGGAAGCCAGGCCCTGGTTATGATGTAACAACCTGGGGTGGGGGAGGTGTGCTGACCAATGAGAAGCTGTCCCCTCCCTTCCATTTTTGACGAAAGAACCAGGAGAAAGCAATGTAGAAATCTTGAATCTCTTTCACAGGCTGGATACTAAAACTGACATAAAAATGAGATCTGATTCTATTTTTCAATGTTCCCTGGTGAGTACCTGTAGGACCTACCAGGACTAAGGTGGGGAAATAAGGGATAGATGGAGATGCTATTTCCTCTGATTACTCTCCAATAAATAGGCTTATTTAAATAAGATTTGGGTGCTAAAAGTGCTTAAACGGATAGGCTAATGTTAGTGATGGTCATGGAGTGAGGAAAATGTTAAGGAGAAGAGGGGCAAGTTGTTACTCTCAAGTTTAAGATCGAACTGTGGCAAAATGCTCTGGGGAAGCAAAAGTTACCAAGTCTTGAGCCAGCATGATAACAAGTGGTTAGCTGAGAGTAGCTGATCTTGTAACTTACACAACAGCGCTTAAGACTCAACACTGAAACAAGGTCCAGACCCAGAAGCTGGTGGGTCTCTATGGTTTGTTTAGTGTACTAATGGCTTATTTAGTGACTGTCAAGAGTCTTCTTTAAAATGTAAATCTCATGTCTTCTTAGTCCTCTAGCTAATTCAAGATCATCTAGAAGAGCATGGCACATGTATTATGCACTTAAATATTTGTTAAATGTATTAATGGCTAATGTGACAATGGCTGCCTATTGAGTGTATCAGACATAGTGCTAAGTACTTTTTAAAAAATCGAATTTTATCCTCACAACATCTTTTAAGGTAGTTATTCTTCTTTTTTTTTTTTTTTTTTTTTTTGCGATACGCGGGCCTCTCACTGCTGTGGCCTCTCCCGTTGCGGAGCACAGGCTCCGGACGCGCAGGCTCAGCAGCCATGGCCCACGGGCCCAGCCACTCCGCGGCATGTGGGATCCTCCTGGACCGGGTCACGAACCCATGTCCCCTGAATCGGCAGGCGGACTCTCAACCACTGCGCCACCAGGGAAACCCTAGGTAGTTATTCTTATGCTAATTTTACAGACTGGAAAACTGAAGTTCAGAAAGGTTATGGACCTGGGTCTGAGTCCTGGCTTGACTACTTTCTAACACTTATCTCAATTATCTTGGGCAATACAGAAAACAAGAAAAAAAAAAAGAGACACAGAGGTAGTTGATCTATGACTTAAGGGATATCTAGAAATCTACGATATCTAGTTGATCTATGACTTAAGGGATATCTAGAGGGAGAAAAATCATCAAAGAAATAACAGAATTTTCAAAAGCTGAAGAAAATACATTTCCAGAGAAAAAGGGCACAGTGAGTATACAGCATGATGAATCAACAAAACACATATACCAAGGCATTCTGAAAGCTTCAGAAGAAGAAAAATGGTTCCCTGGAAAGGAATGTGAATCAGACCGATACTAAATTTTTCATCAGTGACATTGATTACGAAGAAGGAAAATAAGTTTGAGCCTAGACCTATCCAAACTATCAGGTGTGAGAGCAAAATAAAGATTTTGTCACATAAACAAGAACTAAATTTACCTCCAAACACAGTGAAAACTAAGAGGACACAAGATATATCAGAACTACACACACATATACTCTCCCCCCTCTCTCTCTGCTAATAAAATTAGACTTTTATCTACATGAAGCAAAGTAAGTTCCTAGGAAAGTCAGTATGCTCACATTCCTCTTAACAGAGCTCAAAGGGGACAAAGAGATGGAAGATTGTAGACCCTAGTTATTAGCTTCTTATTTTTCAGGATAGTGTTTCCTAGACTCTCAGAAACAGTCGCGATTCAAGGTATGAAACAGAGACTCATGTAAACTCAGAAGAGTAAAGAAAGCTTAACACTATTTCCAGTCCAGATGGTTATCCCTATTTTTAGAGATGGACAAACCTGAAACCAGAGGGAAAGTAGTAAAAGGTCTTTTGCCTCTCAGTGAGATATGCTAGGCATTTTCCATATATTAATATTCATTTTTCATAACTCCACAAGGTAGAATCATATCCCTATTTTACAGAAGGGAATGACACAAAAATTTAATGACTTGACCAAGGTCCCAGAGGTAATATGTAACATTTATACATTTGAATATTTCTTGAAAGTCTAATACAACTTTTAGGAATATAAATATAATATGGTATTTATCACACATAAAGGAATTTATACGTTTTTAGAAGGTACAAAACACTTGACAAAGTTCCTAATAACGATATATATTCTGATACTCGTAGTGAGATGATTTGAACTTCAAGAAGAAAAGAATTAATACGCTAGCTCTGAGAAACCAGAACTTATTCTATGTCAAGTAATGTTTTTTAGACTTGGAAACTGATAAATTAAAAAATGCTTCATTTGTGGCCCCTTGTGATAGGCCTTTAATAATGGAAACAGTCATCTTATACTGGATCTAGTAGTTATTTAAGATCATGTGTATTACTCAATGTACAGAGCATGTGAGTATTTAAGTGACAAAGTAGAAGTTCAGAATCCCAAGAAATCGCCTCCTTTACATTTTTTCGATTTAAGGTAAGTACAATCAACAACATACTGTTTTTGAGATAATAAAGGCAAAATGCTCTCTGTTTGTGATCAACCACCATACACGCTTCATAATTCCTATCTTGTATCATTAAAAAATGACAAAATACTAGCTAAAATTGGAGCATACAAGTTTACTATTTAATGAAGAAAAGTTACCTCTCTTTTTCAAGTTCTTCTAAATAACCGGTATTTTCTCTGCTTCCATTTACAAACCCTCTTCTCGGAAATGAACCCATAGGAACAGGACTGCACTCTCCTGAACGACTAGATACAGATCCTTCTCGGCTTCCGTAAGAACGGAGGGACATTTTTGACCGTAGTTTCACTCCAGGAAAATTACTGCTATCTAAGTTAAGTTCTAAATAAAATACAGACAAGTTTTTATAAAACAATTGCTTTAAGTGCTCTAAAATATTGCTAATGCAATTATATTATCTTCTTATTTTTTAACATCTTTATTGGAGTATAATTGCTTTACAATGGTGTGTTAGTGTCTGCTTTATAACAAAGTGAATCAGCTATACATATGCGTATACATATATCCCCATCTCTCTTCCCTCTTGCGTCTCCCTCCCACCCTCACTATGTGGTCACAAAGCACTGAGCTGATCTCCCTGTGCTATGCAGCTGCTTCCCACTATCTACCTATTTTACATTTGGTAGTGTATTTGTCCATGCCACTCTCTCACTTTGTCCCAGATTACCCTTCCCCCTCCCCATATATTCAAGTCCATTCTCTAGTAGGTCTGTGTCTTTATTCCCATCTTGCCCCTAAGTTCTTCAGAACTATTTTTTTAAATTCCATATATGTATGTTAGCATACGGTATGTTTTTAAACATCTTTATTGGAGTATAATTGCTTTACAATGGTGTGTTAGTTTGTGCTTTATAACAAAGTGAATCAGTTATACATATACATATGATCCCATACCTCTTCCCTCTTGCGTCTCCCTCCCTCCCACCCTCCCTATCCCACCCCTCTAGGTGGTCACAAACCACCTAGCTGATCTCCCTGTGCTATGCGGCTGCTTCCCACGAGCTATCTATTTTACGTTTGGTAGTGTATATATGTCCATGCCACTCTCTCTGTCACAGCTTACCCTTCCCGCTCCCCATATCCTCAAGTCCATTCTCTAGTAGGTTTGTGTCTTTATTTCCGACTTACCCCTAGGTTCTTCATGACCTTTTTTTCCCTTAGATTCCTATGTGTTAGCATATGGTATTTGTTTTTCTCTTTCCGACTTACTTCACTCTGTATGACGGACTCTAGGTCCATCCACCTCACTACAAATATCTCAATTTTGTTTCTTTTTATGGCTGAGTAATATTCCATTGTACGTATGTGCCACATCTTCTTTATCCACTCATCTTTTGGTGGGCATTTAGGTTGCTTCCATGTCCTGGCTACTGTAAACAGAGCTGCAATGAACATTGTGATACATGATTGTTTTTGAATTATGGTTTTCTCAGGGTATATACCCAGTAGTGGGATTGCTGGGTCATATGGTAGTTCTATTTTTAGTTTTTTAAGGAACCTCCATACTGTTCTCCATAGTGGCTGTATGAATTTACATTCCCACCAACAGTGCAAGAGTGTTCCCTTTTCTCCACACCCTCTCCAGCATTTACTGTTTCTAGATTTTTTTGATGATGGCCATTCTGACTGGTGTGAGATGATATCTCATTGTAGTTTTGATTTGCATTTCTCTAATGATAAATGATATTGAGCATTCTTTCATATGTTTGTTGGCAATCTGCATATCTTCTTTGGAGAAATGTCTATTTAGGGCTTCTGCCCAATTTTGGATTGGGTTGTTTGCTTTTTTGTTATTGAGCTGAATGAGCCGCTTGTAAATCTTGGAGATTAATCCTTTGTCAGTTGCTTCATTTGCAAATATTTTCTCCCATTCTGAGGGTTGTCCTTTGGTCTTGTTTATAGTTTCCTTTGCTGGGCAAAGGCTCTTAACTTTCATTAGGTCCTATTTGTCTATTTTTATTTCCATTTCTCTAGGAGGTGGGTCAAAAAGGATCTTGCTGTGATTTATGTCATAGAGTGTTCTGCCTATGTTTTACTCTAAGAGTTTGATAGTTTCTGGCCTTACATTTAGGTCTTTAATCCATTTTGAGTCTATTTTTGTGTATGGTGTTAGGGAGTGTTCTAATTTCATACTTTTACATGTACCTGTCCAGTTTCCCCAGCACCACTTACTGAAGAGCTGTCTTCTCTCCACTGTATATTCTTGCCTCCTTTATCAAAGATAAGGTAACTATATGTGCGTGGGTTTAACTCTGGGCTTTCTATCCTTTTCCATTGATCTATATTTCTGTTTTTGTGCCAGTATCATACTGTTTTGATTACTGTAGCTTTGTAGTATAGTCTGAAGTCCAGGAATCTGATTCCTCCAGCTCCATTTCTTTCTCAAGATTGCTTTGGCTATTCGGGGTCTTTTGTGTTTCCATACACTTTGTGAAATTTTTTATTCTAGCTCTGTGAAAAATGCCAGTGGTAGTTTGATAGGGATTGCATTGAATCTATAGATTGCTTTGGGTAGTATAGTCATTTTCACAATGTTGATTATTCCAATCCAAGAACATGGTACATCTCTCCATCTGTTGGTATCATCTTTAATTTCTTTCACCAGTGTCTTATAATTTTCTGCATACAGGTCTTTTGTCTCCTTAGGTAGGTTTATTCCTAGATGTTTTATTCTTTTTGTTGCAATGGTAAATGGGAGTATTTTCTTGATTTCACTTTCAGATTTTTCATCATTAGTGTATAGGAATGCAAGAGATTTCTGTGCATTAAGTATGTATCCTGCTACTTTACCAAAATTCATTGATTAGCTCTAGTAGTTTTCTGATAGCATCTTTTGGATTCTCTATGTATAGTATCATGTCATCTGCAAACAGTGACAGGTTTACTTCTTCTTTTCTGATTTGGATTCCTTTTATTTCTTTTTCTTCTCTGATTGCTGTGGCTAAAACTTCCAAAACTATGTTGAATAATAGTGGTGAGAGTGGGCAACCTTGTCTTATTCCTGATCTTAGTGGAAATGATTTCAGTTTCTCACCACTGAGAACAATGTTGGTTGTAGGTTTGTCATATATGGCCTTCATTACGTTGAGGTAAGTTCCCTCTATGCCTACTTTCTGGAGGGTTTTTATCATAAATGGGTGTTGAATTTTGTCGAAAGCTTTTTCTGCATCTATTGAGATGACCATATGGTTCTTCTCCTTCAATTTGTTAATATGGTGTATCACATCGATTGATTTGCGTATATTGAAGAATCCTTGCATTCCTGAGATAAACCCCAATTTATCATGGTGTATGATCCTTTTACTGTGCTGTTGGATTCCGTTTGCTAGTATTTTGTTGAGGATTTTTGCATCTATGTTCATCAGTGATATTGGCCTGTAGTTTTGCTTCTTTGTGACATCTTTGTCTGGTTTTGGTATCAGGGTGATGGTGGCCTCGTAGAATGCGTTTGGGAGTGTTCCTCCATCTGCTATACTTTGGAAGAGTTTGAGAAGGATAGGTGTTAGCTCTTCTCTGTTTGATAGAATTCGCCTGTGAAGCCATCTGGTCCTGGGCTTTTGTTTGTTGGAAGATTTTTAATCACTGTTTCAATTTCAGTGCTTGTGATTGTTCTGTTCATATTTTCTATTTCTTCCTGGTTCACTCTTGGAAGGTTGTGCATTTCTAAGAATTTGTCCATTTCTTCGTGGTTGTCCATTTTATTGGCATATAGTTGCTTGTCGTAATCTCTCATGATCCTTTGTATTTCTGCAGTGTCAGTTGTTACTTCTCCTTTTTCATTTCTAATTCTATTGATTTGAGTCTTCTCCTTTTTCTTGATGAGTCTGGCTAATGGTTTATCAATTTTGTTTATCTTCTCAAAGAACCAGCTTTTAGTTTTATTGATCTTTGCTACTGTTTCCTTCTTTTCCTTTTCATTTATTTCTGATCTGATCTTTATGATTTCTTTCCTTCTGCTAATTTTGGGGGGTTTTTTTGTTCTTCTTTCTCTAATTTCTTTAGGTGTAAGGTTAGATTGTTTATTTGAGATGTTTCTTGTTTCTTAAGGTAGGATTGTATTGCTATAAACTTCCCTCTTATAACTGTTTTTGCTGCATCCCGTAGCTTTGGGGTCATTGTGTTTTCATTGTCATTTGTTTCTAGGTATTTTTTGATTTCCTCTTTGATTTCTTCAGTGGTCTCTTGGTTATTAAGTAGTATATTGTTTAGCCTCCATGTGTTTGTATTCTTTACAGATATTTTCCTGTAATTGATATCTAGTCTCATAGCGTTGTGGTTGGAAAAGATACTTGATACGAGTTCAATTTTCTTAAATTTACCAAGGCCTGATTTGTGACCCATGATATGATCTATCCTGGAGAATGTTCCATGAGCCCTTGAGAAGAAAGTGTATTCTGTTGTTTTTGGATGCAATGTCCTATAAATATCAATTAAGTCCATCTTGTTTAACGTATCATTTAAAGCTTGTGCTTCCTTATTTATTTTCGTTTTGGATGATCTGTCCATTGGTGAAAGTGGGGTGTTAAAGTCCCCTACTATGATTGTGCTACTGTCGATTTCCTCTTTTATGGCTGTCAGTACTTGCCTTATGTATTGAGGTGCTCCTATGTTGGCTGTATAAATATTTACAACTGTTATATCTTCTTCTTGGATTGATCCCTTAATCATTATGTAGTGTCCTTCTTTGTCTCTTGTAATAAATAGTCTTTGTTTTAAAGTTTATTTTGTCTGATATGAGAATTGCCACTCCAGCTTTCTTTCGATTTCCATCTGCATGGAATATCTTTTTCCATCCCCTCATTTTCAGTCTGTATGTGTCTCTAGGTCTGAAGTGGGTGCCTTGTAGACAGCATATATATGGGTCTTGTTTTTGTATCTATTCAGCCAGTCTATGTCTTTTGGTTGGAGCATTTAATCCATTTACATTTAAAGTAATTATCGATATGTATGTTCCTATTCCCATTTTCTTAATTGTTTTGGGTTTGTTATTGTAGGTCTTTTGCTTCTCTTGTGTTTCCTGCCTAGAGAAGTTCCTTTAGCATTTGTTTTAAAGCTGGTTTGGTGGTGCTGAATTCTCCTAGCTTTTGCTTGTCTGTAAAGGTTTTAATTTCTCTGTCCAATCTGAATGAGATTCTTGCTGGGTAGAGTAATCTTGGTTGTAGGTTTTTCCCTTTTATCACTTTAAATATGTCCTGCCACTCCCTTCTGGCTTGCAGAGTTTCTGCTGAAAGATCAGCTGTTGACCTTATGGGGGATTCCCTTGTATGTTGTTTCTTTTCCCTTGCTGCTTTTAATATTTTTTCTTTGTATTTAATTTTTGATAGTTTGATTAATATGTGTCTTGGCGTGTTTCTCCTTGGATTTATCCTGTATGGGACTCCCTGTGCTTCCTGGACTTGATTAACTATTTCCTTTCCCATATTAGGGAAGTTTTCAACTATAAACTCTTCAAATATTTTCTCAGTCCCTTTCTTTTTCTCTTCTTCTTCTGGGACCCCTATAATTCAAATGTTGGTGCATTTAATGTTATCCCAGATGTCTCTGAGACTGTCCTCAATTCTTTTCATTCTTTTTTCTTTGTTCTGCTCTGCAGCAGTTATTTCCACTATTTTATCTTCCAGGTCACTTATCCGTTCTTCTGCCTCAGTTATTCTGCTATTGATCCCTTCTAGAGAATTTTTAATTTCATTTGTTGTGTTGTTCATCACTGTTTGTTTGCTCTTTAGTTCTTCTAGGTCCTTGTTAAACATTTCTGTATTTTCTCCATTCTATTTCCAAGATTTTGGATCATCTTTACCATCATTATTCTGAATTCTTTTTCACGTAGACTGCCTATTTCCTCTTCATTTGTTAGGTCTGGTGGGTTTCTGCCTTGCTCCTTCATCTGCTGTGTGTTTCTCTGTCTTCTCATTTTGCTTAACTTACTGTGTTTGGGGTCTCCTTTTCGCAGGCTGCAGGTTCGTAGTTCCCATTGTTTTTGGTGTCTGCCCCCAGTGGCTAAGGTTGGTTCAATGGGTTGTGTAGGCTTCCTGGTGGAGGGAACTAGTGCCTGTGTTCTGGTGGATGAGGCTGGATCTTGTCTTTCTGGTGGGCAGGTCCACGTCTGGTGGTGTGTTTTGGGGTGTCTGTGGCCTTATTATGATTTTAGGCAGCTTCTCTGCTAATGGGTGGGGTTGTGTTCCTGTCTTGCTAGTTGTTTGGCATAGGATGTCCAGCACTGTAGCTTGCTGGTCGTTGAGTGGAGCTGGGTCTTGGCCTTGAGATGGAGATCTCTGGGAGATTTCTGCCGTTTGATATTATGTGGAGCTGGGATGTCTTTTGGGGACCAGTGTCCTGAACTTAGCTCTCCCACCTGAGAGGCACAGCCCTGATGCTTGGCTGGAGTACCTAGAGCCTGTAACCCACACAGCTGGTCACACAGAAATCCATGGGTCAGTGAGGACAGGTGAAACTTGAGTCTGGTTTCAACTCAAACTTGAACTCCAGAGATAACCTGTCAGGTGAACGCAGCCCCCCACGGAGAAAACTTTACACACAGCGCAGTGAGCCACCCTGTGACTCCCTCCTCAGCACCTCCTGGCGGTTCTATCTTTTAAAACTGAAATCTTTGGTTCATATTTTAGCCCTCTGATTTTAAGCCATTTTATAATATAACTGATAATACATTATATATATTACATAAAGCCTGTAGGAGTACTAAATTATGGCAGCTATTGAGCAGCAAATTTATATAGGAAACAGAAGAAATCCTATCAAAAATGCTGATGCTCAGAGAAATTCATTGACTCCTGGTTCTATAAGAGAAACAGTCCCACAAAAAATCAGGCCATATGTATGAAGATAAAACACTTCTATCCTGGACGGAACAAAGAAGGTCACTGACTCCTTCAAATGAAGCAGTGGGCCCAGTTTGTGGCATACAGCTTATTAAAGGCCTATTTAGTGACTAGTGGAACAGCAATGAGTTTTAGAAAGAGCTGAAAATTATCAAGGAAGTAATCTAAAATAGTTTATTCAAAGCCAAGAAAACCCAATACCAACATTCTAATCAAGAGAAGCTGTACTTGGGTATATACACCTAAAGGTGACAACTAGACCTTAAAAAAATTACTTTAAAACACTTTTTAAAAATCTACCTTTGATATATGTATATGTATAGCTGATTCACTTTGTTATAAAGCAGAAACGAACACACCACTGTAAAGCAATTATACTCCAATAAAGATGTTAAATAAATAAATAAATAAATAAATAAATCTACCTTTGAGACGCTCTAATAAATCAATCTGTCCAGACGAAGCCATAGCTTCATCTTCAATACTTCCTTGTAGTTGTTTAAGTACTTCCTGTAAAAAAGAACAGAATGTATTAACATGACAAAATTCTAAGTAATTTTTTTTTAATAATATGAACTTAATTTTTTAAATTTTTAAAAAACTTTTTGGCTGCATTGGGTCTTCGTTGCTGCGTGTGGGCTTCTCATTGCGGTGGCTTCTCTTGTTGCAGAGATGGGCTCTAGGCACGCAGGCTCAGTAGTTGTGATGCGTAGGCTCAGTAGTTGTGGCTCATGGGCTTAGCTGCTCCATGGCATGTGGGATCTTCCCGGACCAGAGATCAAACCCGTGTCCCCTGCATTGGCAGGCAGATTCTTAACTACTGTGCCACCAGGGAAGTCCCCTAAATAACTTTTTGAAGACATGCTTCTACATTTCTTGGCATTTAGGTCTGCTTGGGGAACAAAGTGATTTCAGATCTATCTGAAAACGTATCATAAATTGTAAAGTACTCTACATATATTACCTATTGCTAATTATGAATAATAAATTATAGCCCAACAACAGTGATATTTTGTGATAATGGTGATTATGGGTAGTCTCCATGCAATATACTATATATATGGAATAGTTAAGATATATTATCTGCAACTTCTGAAATAATATAGCAAAGCGGATCATTCTCATCTTTCAGAGAGATCAACTGAGACTCAAAGACTTGCCCGAGGCACAAAAGCTAGTTACCTGTTTAAAATCCATGTCTCTTAAGCTTATACCAACATGGCCATGAAAAACACCAGATTAACACAGTATGCTGTTTTATTTAACACCCCAATAAACAGCAAGCTTTTACATACTACATTTATGTACATTCTGCTAGTACACTGATTTATAATCAGCAGATAGTTAAGTGACTGTATGCTCACTGTCTCCTGACTTTTGATCCATTATTTCCTTTCCCATCTAAATCCTTCTGTTGATAAATTTTTGTCAAAGAAGGTTGGGAACTTCCATCTTCTATTAGTTTTTCTGTAATTTATATACATTTACATTTTGTATATTCTGAGGCATCCCATTCTAGTTCACAGCAGAATCTTTTGTTGGCCAACTAGGTTTCCAAATGCAAAACAGTGTATTTGAACATTTACAATCTTATAGCTATGGGCAGTGTTCCTCTATATGAAAAATGATCCATAAATAGATTGAAAAGGAAATCTGTCAAAAAGTGAGTAAATGTAGCAAAGACAACTTCACTGGTTTACCTTGACAGTGACATTATAAGCATTAAGAAAAGAATCCCTATGTTAACAACAAGAAATAGCCTGTGACCTTAAGATCTGACCTTCAAATAATAGACCATGTTGGAGGTTAAAAGGCTTAGATAAGTAGACGTGGGACGTGGGACATGGAGGTGACGGATATCCACGTTCAGAAATTATGTCAGAGTGTATCACAACTGTGGGATAGGAAATAAATTTGCACAGGGATGCCTTTCTCGAATGAATGTAGATTACTCTAAAACATTTAGTATAAACATCAGGACACCATCTCTTCCATAAAGTTTGAGATTACCACTGTAGGCTACCTGCAGTGTTTAGGATCCCAATTCTCCTTCCATCCACTGCTGCTTGTAGTCTTTCAATGACCCTTTAATCTTATCACTATTTCTTATAATCCCCAGTCTCACAATTCAACAACTGCCTTTCTCAAATAACTTCCAATTATATGTCTAATCCTAACCTCACTTGCAAATTTCAGACTCACTTTCCCAGTATGACTGATGCTTTACATTCAGTGCATCTGGATGATATGCACTGCACATGTAAATGTCCGAACTATCATTTTGTGTCACTAAAACCTTTTCTTCGCCTTGTATTCCTTCAGTTAAATGGCAGTAGCCTTCTTTTGTACCTCCAGGCTCAAATCCTCAGCATCCCCTCCTTCATCTTCCCAATCAGTTATCAAATTCTGTATTCTAGCTCTATTATCTCTCTTATAGCCATCTCTTTTCTATTCTTACTGTCACTATCCTGATTATTAACCTCAAAACTACTAAAATAAACTCCTAAATGGTCCTACCTTGCACAGAACTATCCGAGTAAGCCTTTTAAAACACAGCTCTGATCAGGTCTCTCTTTATACAAGATTATTCTCCAAAGCCTATCATCAAGAGTTCGCAGTGGTATTCTATGGAAGTTAGAATTGCAAGCAAATTTTTTGCTTGTTTTTGGTTTCCTAATTTTAAAACAACAGGTATTACAAAAAAAATATTGTTTTTAGAAAAGGTACAAGTACTTAAGAGTTCAAAAACAACAAGAAAAAGAAATCCTTGGCATCTCATAGGACATATACCTGATTTTTCAAAACTAATGGCACATTAACAGTTTTTAAGAAACATGTTAAAAAATAATAAAGAAGAATTAAAATAACATCAACAATAGAAATTAAAAGGCTATATAAACCTGCATGTCCAACAATAAAGGATTAAATAAATTTATGGCATTAGCCATACAATGGAATATTACAGAACTATGAAAATATTATAAAATATTTAGTGACATAAAAAGATGACTTATATTAAATTAAAAAGCATGCTTCAAAATACGATCCCATTAAATGCATGCCTGCATAAAATGCACAGAGAGAAAAATATACACATTATCAAAGGTTACTGCTGGTATTAAAAACATTTTTTAAATGGGTGATTTTGATATCTCTTTTTGTTTGCCCATATTTCCTAATTTTTAAAAACAGTAAATATGCACAGCTTGTAATATGTTTTTTTTAAGTTTCTGTGCATGTGGTTAGAAGTCTGTTGATAAAAGTTCTAACCACAAAAGTAAATAAAACTATTGAAATTTAAGGTTTAAAAAAATTTTTTTTAAGACTTTCAAAGCAGACACCTTGGAAGCTACTCATTCCAATATGTTCCATTAAACTTTTTTTGTACATTCTGAGTTATGAACCTCACCAAAAAAAGAAAAAAAAAAGCACACGTTATTAATTCATAGTTAGATCCAGTTACCTTCCCTCACGATGACATCATCCAGCATGACTACATTACTCACTACTTTGTTGTGAATAGTTTATGGCTATTCCATGATAAAAATTAGCCCTAATTTTTTTTCTGCTTTACTGAGATACAACATACATATGAAAAGTACACCAATATTAAGTTTCTGATGTAATCTAAGTATCCATGTAATCACTACCCAGGGAAGACACAGAACATTTCCAGCATCTCAGAAGGTTCCCTTTTGTCCCTTACCAATCAATATTCACTCCCCAGAGGTAACCAGTATTCTGATTTCTGTGTCTATTAGTTGGCATGCTTGTGAACTGCATATAAATGAAATCATACAGTATACAGTCTTTTGTGTCTCACGTTTTTTGCTCACCAAAATTTCTATGAGATTTATTCATGCTGTTGCATGTATCAGCTATTTTTTTTTTAATGCTATGTAGTTATCCACTGTATGAATGCACCTCAACTGATTTATCCTTTATTCTCCCTCTTGATGGACATTTGGGTTGTTGCCAGTTTGGAGGCTATTATGAAGAATGCTACTATGAACATTTTTGCACATATCTTCAGGTGGACACATGCACTCACTTCTCTTGAGTATATATCTGGAAGTTTAAACGCTGAGTCATAGGGTTTAACTTTAAAAGAAACTGCTGAATGGTTTTCCAAAGATGATGTGCCATTTTATACTCCTACCAGCAATGTATAAGCATCTTGATGTTCCACATTTGGCATGATCAGTCTTTTAAATTTTAGTGATTTCATATATATGGAATTTAAGAAAAAAATGTCATGAAGAACCTAGGGGTAAAGCAGGAATAAAGACGCAGACCTCTTAGAGAACGGACTTGAGGTTATGGGGAGGGGGAAGGGTGAGCTGTGACAGGGCGAGAGAGAGTCATGGGCATATACACACTAACAAACGCAGTAAGGTAGATAGCTAGTGGGAAGCAGCCGCATGGCACAGGGATATTGGCTCGGTGCTTTGTGACAGCCTGGAGGGGTGGGATGGGGAGGGTGGGAGGGAGGGAGACGCAACAGGGAAGACATATGGGAACATATGTTTATGTATGACTGATTCACTTTGTTATAAAGCAGAAACTAACACACCATTGTAAAGCAATTATACCCCAATAAAGATGTTAAAAAAAAAAAAAATTTTAGTGATTTGATTAGGAATGAAATGATATTTGCACTTCCCTGAGGATAAAGGATGTTGAATCCCTTTACATGTGCTTACTGACCATTTACCTTCCTTTCTGAATTGTCTTTTCAAGTTTTGGGCCAGATTTTAAAAACTGGACTTTTAAAATTCTTGGTTTGTAAAAATTCTTTGTATATTCTGAACCAAGTCCTTTATCAGATATACGTACTGCAAATATTTTCTTCCAGTCTATGCTTTGTCTTTTCATTTTCTTAATGAAGTCTTGAATAGATTTTAAGTTTTAAATTTGATGACATTCATTTTATACCTTTTTTTCTTTTATGTTTAGAGCTTTATGTGTACTAAGAAATTTTGCCTTCATGAAGGTCAAAGCGATATTACCCTATATTTTCTTCCAGAAACATAATGGAGTCTTTTGATGAACAAAAGCTGTTGGTTTTAATGATGTCCCACTGATAAATTTTTAGTACTTTGGCATTCTATTTAAGAAATCTTTGCCTACTCTAAGGAGATGAAGCTATTCCCTAAGTTTTCTTCCAGAAGGAAACTGTTCTGTTTTCACATTTACATTTTTTGCATATGATTTACTTGAATTACTTTTTTGCATATGATTTGAGGTAGAGCTCTTGGTTCTTTTTTGGTTTTTTTCCTTTATACAGATATTTAATTGCCTCTGCACCATTTATTGAAAAGACCAGCCTTTCCCCACTGATCTGCAGGGATGCCTGGATCATAAATCAGGTGACCATATATATGTAGGTATTTTTCTCAACTCTATTGCTGTTAGTCTACTAATCTACTCTAATTACCACATTGTCTTAATAACTTTACAACAGCTTTACATTAATTCTCAGCTACTACGCCTTTAAATATTACTTTTGCTCCATTCTCTTCCCCTGCCCCTTCTAAGACTTCAATTATACTTGCTTTTACCTATTTGCCTGTGTCCCTCGTGACTCTTACATACTTTTTGTTTTCCATTTTTCTTCCTCTTCTGTGCTTCAGTTTGGATATTTTTCTATTGACCTTTCTACATGTTCACTAATTCTATCTTCTCACTAGTTCATTAATCCTGTGTTTAATCTGTGACCAAGCCCATCCAATAAGTTAATGTCAAAAATATTTCAGTTATAGAATATCTATATGACTCTTCTTAATTACAGATTCCAATTCTCTGTCAAGATTTTCTGATTTTTCATCCATTTAATCCAACCTTTTCTTTTTTTTTTTTGCGGTACGTGGGCCTCTCACTGTTGTGGCCTCTCCCGTTGCGGAGCACAGGCTCCGGACACGCAGGCTCAGCGGCCATGGTTCACAGGCCCAGCCGCTCCGCAGAATGTGGGATCTTCCCGGACCGGGGCACGAACCTGTGTCCCCTGCATCGGCAGGCGGACTCTCAACCACTGCGCCACCAGGGAAGCCCCAACCTTTTCTTTTTTCTCAAAACATTTAAATTATGTTAAAATCTTTGACTACTAATTACAACACATGGATCATCTTGGGATTTGCTTCTATTTTCTATTTGTTCTTTTGATTAGCAGTCATTTTCCTATTTCTTTGTATTTCTTGTAACTTTTAACTGCATGCTAGTCATTATGTATACAAGAATAATAAAGACTTCAGATCAGATTTTGCCTCAAAGAGTTTGCCCTTTCCACCACTGGGGTCTGATTTCCTTCATTCAATAGCTGAAAATAGGTTGCAGGTGCAGTTTAAGTGAACTTCATATCTGATTTGGTTTGCCAAGTTCCTTGAATGTCTCTCTCCTCTACACTTAAACTGAGGAGACCTGTTGTACGAGTATTCCTCTAGCAGGACATGGCCTCCTAACATCCTGCCTCCACAGTCCATCCCCAGCATCCTTCCCCACAGCAAGACTCAGCCAATGCCCCATGCATTTTGAGAAAATTTGGGAAAACTAGCCATGCATTTGGAGCTCCTCTAAATGTCAATACTTCACATCTGCCCATGTGTTTGTCAAGACCTCCAACAGTTTCTTTCCTCCAGTAGAGTCCTGTGCCAGTGATGAATTATCAGTCTGTCCCTAGAAATAGCAAATACCCCTGGGGAGGAAAATTACCAGTGATCTCAGCTCATCTAGAAAGGGCTCTTTCCTCTTAGGAATTTTAGTTAATACAGTCCTTGATGATTTCACACTTCTCCAATGTCTTTAAAAGTACGATTTTAATTTTTTGTCCAGTGTTTTCTAGTTGCTGCAGTAGTACTGAATGATTGCCTGGGGCTGCATGCTGCATACAACCTTAAAGAAGTCCTCAATTTCAGAGTGTTTAAGAGAAAATGCAACACAACTACAAAGCAATTCCAAATAAAATACTTCAAAAAAATGTTTTGAGAAACAACAGCTTTTTAAATTAATATGTAAATTTTAAAGGAGAGAATATTCATTTGTCTTTATAAATTCTGGAAGTTTTTTTTTTTTTTTTTTTTTTGCGGTACGTGGGCCTCTCACTGTTGTGGCGTCTCCCGTTGCGGAGTACAGGCTCCGGATGCGCAGGCTCAGCGGCCATGGCTCTGGAAGTTTGGTTTTAAAAAATTACTTAGTTACATTACATAATCACATTATTTTAAAAAACATTTTAAGATTTTAAAAACATCAGAAACTTAATTATTAGAGACAAAATATGCTGTGGTCATATCAGTAAATAGGAAATATTTATCAATGATCAACTGTGTCATTTCAAGGGGGTTTCTGCTTGACTCACTTCTGTTTTTCTCAATATATCATAGTTATTTATTCTCTTCATTACCAGATAAAAGTACACTTGGTAATTAAATCTTCAAAATAAATTATGAAATGTGCCAATTTGAATTTCTACTTCTCATTTTTTCTTATACTCTGAAAATAAAAGATGCTTTCCATGTATGGTTTTATAGTTTACAGAGCAAGTTATAAATATTTCATTTTGCTAAAATACAAAAAAGATAATAATAGTTGATTAATATTTTACCTAAAGATAATTTTTTCTATACCATGCCATATCTCAGTTTAAATGCTTCACAACACACCATATTTACCTTGTTGCTATGCTCACCATTTTAAAGTAAATTACGTTCATTTCTAGCCCTGGAGTAAAAAATATAATACATAATTTCTCTTAAGTTTAGCTGTAATTGCTGCATTTATCTGATCTAAATCCCACAAAATCTGTATTTTATTTTAATTACAGAAATGTCAAGTATATACATAAATGTAGAGAACAATGTAACAAACTCCTATGTATCCTCACATCTTACTTCAGTAACTATCAACTCATGGGCTTCTTTCATCTACACCCATAACCATTTTCTCCTTTCCCCTACAACCCAAATTTATCTGAAAAACAAATCTCAGACACACTGTTTCTTCTGTAAAAAAATTTGATATACGGTCTTCCCTGGTGGCGCAGTGGATGAGAGTCCGCCTGCCGATGCAGGGGACACGAGTTTGTGCCCCGGTCCGGGAAGATCCCACATGCTGCGGAGCGGCTGGGCCCGTGAGCCATGGCCGCTGAGCCTGCGCGTCCGGAGCCTGTGCTCCGCAACAGAAGAGGCCACAATAGTGAGAGGCCCGCGTACCGCAAAAAAAAAAAAAAAAATTCGATATGTATATTTACACAGGGATTCTTTCTAAACACAACCACAATGCCATCATTATACCTAAAAAATAAGCATTTCCTTAATATTCTCAAATATACAGTGTTCACATTCCCTTAACTGTTGTACACATACTTTCCTGACACACACACACAAAATACTTTTATAGTATCAATGACATGTAATCAATAGCAAAGCAGTATTCTCTTTTGCCACTAGATGGTACTACTGCATAAACTTCAGAAATCCTGAGACATCTAGTTGGAGGAGACACACCTTGCCTTCCATAGAGTAAATATGTTAATGATCAGTAAACATAATTCAAGATCATATGATGTATTCCAAAGTTTAGTAAGTGATTTTATGAGAAATAACCATTGTTTTGGATTAACTTTAATCCAGTGTAAGAAGTGCCAATGTTTCCAAGTGTCTTTTCACAACTCGATATTCTAAGACAAAATAAACAGGCCATGGTTCCTATTCTTTAACACCATACATAAAGCCTCTTAAAAGGAGAGATACATAAATAATTTCAGTACAAGGTCGTAACTGCTATGATAACATACACCCAATCCTGAAGAAATACGTGGATGGCTTAGCAAGGATGTCTGTAAAAGCACTTGCTGAGTAATAATCAATTCACAGTTGAATTCAGACAATATTAGTATTTAATTAGTATTTAATATTAAATAGTAATATTCATGATGTATATTATACCACATGGCTAAGAGGTCACCCTGATATTCCACTGTAGAAATTTAAGGGTCTGACTTGTATTGTTACTCTGAGAGACATTCCATTTCAACATAGAGATGGATCTAAAGATAGGTTAAAATGTTTCCCAAAAATGAATTTTGAATTTGCTCAAGTAGTTTAAAAAAAAAACCCAACAACTTTTAAAAGGGACCTCAGAATTCTGCACTACAAAAGAGACATTGAGATAGGCATGCCAGGAAGAATTCCCTACTAAGTATACTTCTGAAGTAGATGAAAGAGTAGTCCTGCTGGGAATTTTAAGTTTTTTATCTTTAAACTTTTAAAACCACATGCCATGTACAATAATTTTAGATATATTATGTTGATCTGTGTTAAAATACCAGACTATACTTTTTTAACCTAGTAGGTAATTGAGTCAGCTGTTTTTAAGGTCACCCAAAGTCTGTGGTGAGAAAAAATGTTTCTTTATAGTCTACTTAATCTCCAAAAGGACTTGAGGTAGGTATCTTGGAGATCTGTCAATTGCTACTGCCATAGAAATAGGCAATTAGAGTGGAAAAGATTTATAGATACATAGGGAGGGAGGGAGGGAGGGAGAGTAAGAAAAAGAGAGAGAGAGAAAGAAAGAGAGAGAGAAAAAGAAAGAAAGAGAAAGAAAGAAAAAGAAAGAAAAGCTCATATGAGTAAAAGGCTGAACTGTTATGATAATGAATACAAAAGTAAAAGAGGAGCAAAATAGTTCAGTGATATACAGAAGCTTGAAGAATAAGGGAGACCTCAAAATGCATGGAAAAAGAACTAGAAGAGACTAGGAAATGAATACGGAATAAGAGTAGTGAGCAGACAGGAAGAAGGGGTCGGAAACCCAGATGGTTAAAATAGCCAAGGCACAGAAACAACACGTAGCAGGAAGAATTTTTTAAAAGAGAAGGAGGTAACAGTTTTGTTGAATCTCCAATTCTATAAAGTTATTAAATTCAGGGAGAGGAGAATCTGCCTAAGTAGCTGGAAATTAAAACAGTTAAAGTTTTAACCTTAATTATTTTGAAATTAGAACATATTTTCCCCAGTGCAGACTTAATATTTTATAACTTGTCGTGGAGGTTATCACAGCTTTTCAATGTTATTTGGGAAACCAATTTCAGGGCGTGAAGGTGTCATGGAAATCATCTATGCTACTGCAATGACTGTATTTTCCAAATAAGGCAACTTCTAGAAGGGTACCCTAGAGTATGTAGTTTAGCTTATGGCAAAACCAGGAACAGGACCAGGTACTGACTTTCAGTTCAGGACTCTTCCCACTAGGGCACCCTGATTTTCTTGATCATCTATCATTGCAGCACTTAAGTGAAGACAAGATCTGAGAGAGTTGGGGATGATGGCAATATTTAATACTTGAGATATATTCTAAGGTTGTGAGGCTAGTTTCTATGAATTACACAGAATACCCACCCTCACTATAGTGACGGTTAAGTTGGCCTTTTATTTTTAAGCTTAAAAATAACTAAGAACTAACTAATGAGTCACTGGGGTTTTACAATCATTTTATTTATATGATTTGCTGGATGAATTCAAAACATTTTGTTTAAAAATATAAATGTTAACTTTTGCAAGAAAGAGTTTACATATTACTGCTTAACTTACAACACACTTTTAAGTAAGTGAAGTGTCTAATCCCAAGTTTACAGAAAGGAGTACTGAATAAAAATGGATAAACTACAATTAAAAGTCACAGTCTTGATACCTTCATATTAGATGCCTCAGTTTCCAGTTTTGTAAGATGATTGGAATTATCTTCTAGCTCTTGTCGAAGATTTGAGTTCTCCATCTTCAGTGCCTCAACTTGCTTTAACAACTGATCATATGAAGCTGCAGCCATCCTTGGCTACCCTTGGACCTATAAGGTTAAAAAGGATTTTGAAATTCACTACTAAAAATATAGTGGCTGCTTGTTTACAAAGAAAGGGATAAACAAAACCCTGGAGACACTTAATAAGAAGAATTGTGTTTATGTAGTAGTTTCCATCTCAAAACAATATTGGGCAAAGTAGCAGCATCTTTCTAAGAGGATGAAATACTGGGGTCTTAATTAAAGACAGATAGGGCTAAAATAGAAGAGAACTTCAGTAGTGTTTGAAAACATTTGTCTTTTCACAGGTGGATGAGATTTCTATCAGGTTAGAATTTTTTAGAAGGTTTTAAAGATATTTTAAATGGCAAGACTTAGGAAATATAATCATTGATAAGAAATTTATTTATATTGGTAATATTAATTTATTTCTCGATTTTTTCCAATAGTCACATAATTTTAAAGCCAGAATGGATTAATGAGATTAGGTATTGCATTCTACCACTTTTCATTTGATAAAAGGCTAGTCTCAAACATTATCCATAGGGAAGTATGAAGTTCCAAGAAGGCATCATTAAAAAGGCCGTCATTAACAAAATGGACACAAGGGAGAAGTTTAGATTGAGACTTCAAATCTTTTAGATAGAAAGATGATAATAATTACTAGTATAAATTCTAATACATTCATCCAAAAGGATGAATATAACAGGCCATGCTATGGCATATGCATCTTGGGACCCACTGTGTTCAGACTGAGGCTGAAAGACACTTAAAGAAAACTGATGACTTCAGCAGTAGAGACTGTCAAAGAGAAGTGAAGAAGAGCCTGGCTGTTAATTACAAGACTATGAAAGAAGAGGGGAGAAAAGAAAGATATAGAAGATAGCCAGGTAACAAGAGGTCCTTGGCCTGAAGAATTAGAGAATGCTAGGAGTTACCTTCAGACTAACCAAGTTTCAAAGACCCAGATTCTCTTTTTAGTTTAATCCCAAACTCACTTAGGAATACATAAAATTCTACCTATATTTAAAAGCTAAAAAGTATAACAAAGTTTGTACTCAAGCAATACTTAAAGATCTGGACATTAAAAAAAATGTTTCTGTAATAAAAATCCACTGCACAAAATAAGGCAGACAAATTATAACACTGGCTAGTCATGACAATATTGGGGGTTCAACAACTGGAAGGTCCCTAACAAGGGAAATCAAGGGACTCAAGTCTCGTCTGTTCACGAATGGCTAGAGTCAATGATAAACCTGGTGCAACCCACCGATTCCTGAGGAGGAAACGGAATCCTGGGAGGTGGGGATCACTCACAAAAGTCTTTACTGCTGAAAAGAATGACTTGTATTTGGAGATCTGGGTCTTAATTTCAGTCTTGGTCCTGTTTTTACCTTTGCCCCTTCATTGAAATTCACTTCACCATTTGTACAGTGGACATTTACTACCTGTTCTAATATAATTTACAGGGATATTATTAGAATTAAGAAACAAAAGGAGGGTCTAAAAATAAAAGTGCTGTGTAAGTTATATTATGAAAATACACTTGAAACATAACTTCCTTAGTAAGACCTACTGTTGATCTATTGTTGTAAGCCCCAGTCCCCCAACCAATGGACAAGAGGTGAAGAATAATTCACCCTCTTGAAAAAGACAGAGATGTCTCAAAAACAAGGGAGAAATTCATAGGTGGGGTCACTTATCTGTTTTACACCATACCACTAATAAGCAGGTCTGGAAAGAGGTAGCACATTAAAAACCATGTGACAGAAGTGGGGGTCTGACAGTATTTAATAATGTAAGCCCTAAAATTCTTCATTTCAAATAAAATCCTAACAGGTAATTTTCCACTAAAACAATAAAATAAGAGAAAAGGTAATAACACAGAGAAAGAGCAAAGTACACAGAAGTATGCTAAGACACAGAGGTTATAACCTCACACAATCACAAAAAGAACCAGATGGGCAAAATGAACACGAGACTACTAAAAGTGCTCTTCACTGGAGGGAAAAGAATTCAGCCCTTCAGATGGACAATTAAAACATTTGATCATGGGACTTCCCTGGTGGTCCAGTGGTTAAGACTCCACACTCTCAATGCAGGGGGTCCGGGTTCGATCCCTGGTCAGGGAAATAGATCCCGCATGCTGCAACTGAGGCCCAGCGCAGCCAAATAAATAAATAAATATTTAAAAAAAATTTTTGATCACCTTTTTTCCCCCCTCCAGAATCAAATCATTTAAGTCACTTCTGCTTTAGAAAGCAGGGTGCTTTGATACAATTTTACAGGAAAAATAAGACGTTTCATGGAGTAATACTTTGCCTTATACCCTTGCAGGATGTTGCAGCCATCCCTAAGTCAAAACTGCTTACTGAAAAATTTAAGAACTCATTAATTTATTTTAGAAAGCCTTTTATACAATCACATGAATTTCATACCAAATATATCTCAAATGAAAGTCACTCAGCATCATTAAAAATATCAAAATTTATCACATGAAATGGGGAAAAACTCTGAATCTTTCACGCTACTGAGAATATACAAAGATCTAAATTTGTTTTTCAGTAAGGATACCCAGTAAAGAGATCCTCACCCCTTAAGAGTAGGGTAGGGGAGAAGAAAGCAAAAGGACTGTTATTTAGATTTTTATCCAAATGTTGACTGGAAAACAAATTTACCAGTATCCTAAGAAATTAATGCAAGGAGGCAGAAAAGTTTAGGCAGGCAATTAAAATTAAGTCTGAAGGATGCAATTAGAATTAAATATGAAGGATTCTTTATTATAATTTAAGAAGTTTGGGATCACTTTTTAAAAAATTAGTTAAACTGCTTTTATTATTTGTTTGTTTTTGTGGTACGCGGGCCTCTCACTGCTGCGGCCTCTCCCATTGCGGAGCACAAGCTCCGGACGCAGATGCGCAGGCCCAGCGGCTATGGTCACGGGCCCAGCCGCTCCGCGGCATGTGGGATCTTCACGGACTGGGGCACGAACCCGCATCCCCTGAATCGGCAGGTGGACCCCCAAGCACTGCACCACCAGGGAAGCCCTATTGTTTTGTTTTAATGAATTAAAAAAAAAAGATGTATTTGCCAGTACTGTTGATGGTAATGAAAAAAGAGGAAAATACCAATAGAAAGAAGAAACCAAAAGAGTCATAAAAGACTACTTTGCTCAATTCTATGTAAATAAATTTGAAAACTAAATGAAATAGATAATTTACTAGAAAATGTAATTTATCAAAACTAACAACAAAAAGAGATGGAAAATCTAAAATTTACAACAAAAATCACTATTATAAAATCGACATTATTCAACATATTAATGGGTCTACACAGAAGAAAAATATTATCATGCCAAAGGTGATGAAAAGATGCTTTACAAATTCAATGTCCAGTTTTGTTGAAAATACTCAATATAATAGGACACTTTTTTTTTTTTAAACACAATATATAGCAGCCCAAAGCCAGTACCACAGAATATGGAAACACTGGGTATACTATATTCCTAAACTAAGGGAAAGCCCATTTTTACCACTCTTACTCATTGTACCAGTCAACACAATTAAAGAATGAAATTAGAAAGGAATACTATTGGCAGATGATATAATTATATACCTAGAATATCCAAAAGAATCAACTAAATATTACCACAACAAGATAGTCTAGTAATTTAGTGTAGTACAAAATATACAGAAACCTTTCCTTTATATGTGTAAAGAGAAACCAAAAGAATCAACTAAATATTACCACAACAAGATAGTCTAGTAATTTAGTGTAGTACAAAATATACAGAAACCTTTCCTTTGTATGTGTAAAGAGAAACCAGATAGAAGATGAAATGGAAGAAAAGATCTTATTTATAATAAAAAAACACAGGCAAAAAACCCCCAAAAACCAAAACAAAAACAAAAAAAGCACAGGCATGAACTGAACAAAGAGTTCAAAACATATTATGAGAAAACTATAAAATGCTTCTGAAAGACACAAAGGTACATTTCAACAAATGGAAAGACATACCTTGTTTGTGTACATAAAGATTCAGTATCATAAAGATGTCATTTCTCCCTAAGTTAATTTATAAATTTTACATGGTCCCAATACAAATATTATATGACTGGTTTTTATTTTGTTTTCTGCAGCTAGAAAACTGAAAAAAACAAGCAAAAAAGGGAAAACATGAAAAAAGAGCAGGAGTACACCTACCACATATTAAATTACTGTACAAAGCCATTATAAGTAACATAGTATGAAGTCAACTGTACTGTACAGTAAGTTAATTTCTTAGTTCTGATCATTATACTATGGATATGTAAGATGTTAACATTAGGAGAAGCTAAGTGAAGGGTACATGGGAACTCTCTATTATTTTTCCAACTCTTTTGTAAGTCCAAAGTTATTTAAAAATAAAAAGGCTTTAAAAAGCCGTAATAGGACTTCCCTGGTGGCGCAGTGGTTAAGAATCCGCCTGCCAATGCAGGGGACATGGGTTCGAGCCCTGGGCCAGGAAGATCCCACATGCCGCGGAGCGACTAAGCCCGTGCGTCACAACTACTAAGCCTGCGCTCTAGAGCCCAAGAGCCACAACTACTGAGCTCGCATGTCACAACTACTGAAGCCCGTGTGCCACAACTACTGAGTCCACGTGCTGCAGCTACTGAAGCCTGCACGCCTAGAGCCCGTGTTCCACAGCAAGAGAAGCCACCACAATGAGAAACCTGCACACTGCAATGAAGAGTAGCCCTCACTCGCCACAACTAGAGAAAGCCTGTGCGCAGCAACGAAGACCCAATCTAGCCAAAAAATAAATAAAATTTAAAAGAAAAAAAAAAGCTATGATATTGGCAGATGAATAGATCAACCAAGGGAACACATTTTTTTTTTTTTTTTGGCAGTACGCGGGCCTCTCACTGTTGTGGCCTCTCCCGTTGCGGAGCACAGGCTCCGGACGCGCAGGCTCAGTGGCCATGGCTCACAGGCCCAGCCGCTCCGCGGCATGTGGGATCTTCCTGGACCGGGGCAGGAACCCGTGTCCCCTGCATCGGCGGGCGGACTCTCAACCACTGCGCCACCAGGGAAGCCTGGGAACACATTTTTTAAAATTCCATAAGTAAATATATGTAAATTTAGTCATAATAAAGGTAGCAATCTCAAACACACGCGAAAAGATGAACTTTAAATAAACGGCAACGGAAACTGGACAGCCATGAGGAAACTGACAAAACTGCACCTTTCCTTATACTACACAACAGGGTAAATTACAAAAGAAACAGGGATTTAAATGTTTAAGAACATTACGTGGCATTTAAATCATGGAAACAGTTCTGTTTTTAACTAAAGATACTTAAATGGAATATACCTGCTTCCAAGAAGGCTATTATGGAGCAAATGAACATTTTAATTTTACCTGATTAGTTAATGGGTAAGGCACATGGAGGGCCTGTTGGAGCTCTGAAGTGATGATGTCTATTACTAGACTAGGAGTGACAGATTGGGTTCTTAGGTTCCTTTAAACAAATGCGAAAGTTTTTACTTGGTATAAAAGCTTAACTACTTTTAAATAAATAGGATACATCCATGCAGTGGAACATTACATTGGCATTAAAAAGAATGAGGTTGATGTAAAAACAAACCGAAAAAAGGGGGAGAAAACAAAAAAAGAGTACAGATCACTATGTCTCATACTGTCCATCTTGTTCTAGTAAAAAATAAAAGGATTGTATAAAGATAAAAATGTCATTGAAAGGATATACAAAAGTACAGTCATTGCCTCTGGAAAAAACGGTCTCAGGTCTGCTGAGAAGAAGCTTTTCTTTTCATTGTATATCTTTGTGTAAAGTTTGAAGATCAGAGCAAAAAGTTGGTTTTTTGAAAAGACTGATTATGATTAAAGAGAGAGAAGAGCCCAAACATTTAAAATGAACAAAACTCAAAGGTGGGGGGAACTGACTCGAAGAAAAAGAAAATCTTAAAAGTTCTGCAACATTGAAAAACTGGAGCAGTAGTTAAATATTTCCCCTTTCCTTCTCCTAACACAAAAAATACCAGATCCAAATGGTTTTACAGACACCTTCTACCAAACATTTGAGGAACAAAGTATTCCAACCTTTTGTTTTTTATAAATGTATTTATTTTATTTATTTATTTTTGGCTGCGTTGGGTCTTTGTTGCTGCACGCAGGCTTTCTCTAGTTGCAGCCAGCGCGGGCTACTCTTGGTTGCAGCGTGCAGGATTCTCATTGTGGTGGCTTCTCTTGTTGCAGGGGCACAGGCTCTAGGCGCGTGGGCTTCAGTCGCTGTGGCACATGGGCTCAGTAATTGTGGCTCACGGGCTCTAGAGCGCAGGCTCAGTAGTTGTGGCACATGGGCTTAGTTGCTCTGCAGCATGTGGGATCTTCCCGGGCCAGGGCTTGAACCCGTGTGCTGTGCATTGGCAGGCGGATTCTTAACCACTGCACCACCAGGAAGTCCCTAAGGTACTAATTTTCTTCTCCACACAGCTTTAGCCATGTTTCATAGGTTTTAGTATAAAATGTTTCCGTCTCTATTTCTTGATAATTTATAATTTTAATATTGATTTCCTCTTTGACTCAGGGATACTTAAAAGATTCTTCTCAATTATTAGGTGTATAAGATGACTTGTGAGTCATCCTTTTATTGCCATTGATTTATTGTTTATTAGATTGATTGGAGATTGTTGCTTACAAATGCTACCATTTTGAATTTTTTAAGGTTTGCCTTGTAGTCAAGAACATGACTAACTTTTTTAACTATCTCACTGAAATTTAAGAAAAGGGAAAAGTGTACAAAGTTCTCAAAGTTATATACCTATTTATTGACTGTAGCATATTATTTAAATCCTCTGCATATCTGTTAAATTTTTGTACTTGACAGGTGAAACTTAGAAAGCCTACCATTTATTGCATGTCATGTAATACAGTAAGTACCATATATTAATATATATGTAATTTAATCTTCTCAACTGTGAGGTAGGTATCACTTCCCATTTTAGAGTTAAGGAAGCTGGGACTTCAAAATGGCAAATAATTTTCGTAAAAACACAGATCATGTGGCTAAGCCAGGATTCAAACTCATATTTGTTCCCAATGCTCATGCTCCTAAAACCATGTAATACTACCTCTACATGGCTTTCATGACCTGGTGTACCCGATACCAGTCTATGTTCCAAACTTATTTTCTATTAAGTTCCAGTATAACCCTTCTCCTTAAGTAATTCCCTCTTCACCATTCCATACAAACTATTTTGTACTTCTGCTCATAATTCATCTCCTTTTTTGAATGCCCCATCCTTTTCCCCTCTGCTTTGCTACCCTTTAAGGCCCAATTCTGTTGCCTTACATAAAACCTTCCTGTCTCCTACAGCCAGTAATGAGTCTTCCTGCTGATTGTACAGTAAATACTATACAACTTGGCTTAACTGTTCTCTAATTATTCCACTTTACTTTGGCAAGTTTTGTTTTCTACCTTTAAGACAAGGTTTGTATCTAATACTTAGCTTTTGTAATTCCCAAAATGCTTTACTCAGTGACAGCCACAAAAAGATAAATACATGCAAGAATAAACAGCCATGGAGAGCAAAGAAGAGAAAAAAGAGGGCACAAATTCAGAGAATGTCCAGGATGACTTTCCCATTAAAAGAGTAAGATGATGGATTTCTCTCTATGCGATTCAAATCAACAAACATTTGAGAACTTATTATTCACAAGACACCGTGCAAATATTATAAGGAGATTTTTGTGGGTTGAATTGTGTTTCCCAAAATGATACATTGAGCCACAGGTAGCTAATCTCTGGTACCTGTGAAAAGTGACCTCGTTTGGAAACAGGGCCTTTGCAGCTGTAATCAAGATAAAGTCTTACTGGATTAGGGTGGGCCCTAAATCCAATGATTGGTACACTTAAAACAAGGCCAAGTGAGGAAATGAACACAGAGACACAGGAAAAACGCCAAGTGACAATGGAGGCAGAGACTGGAGTGAGGCAGCTGCAAACCAAGGAATGCCGAAGACTGCCAGCAACCACCACAAGCTAGGGAGAAAGGCATGGAACAGATGCTCTCTCAGAGTCTCCAAAAGGAATCAACTTTGCTGACGCTCTGATTTTGTACTTCCAGCCTCCAGAACTGTGACAGAATACATTTCTATGATTTTAAGCCATGAGTGTGTGGTACTCTGTCACAGCAGCTCTACACCACCAGGGAAAAGATAAACTGACATGTTCCTTATTCTCAAGTATCTTATTAACAGCAAATGGGTAGTATTCCAGTAGGAAGGGGAAATAGGATCCATACACAAATAAATCAGACGTTTGTGTCTCATCTTACATTCTCTTGGCTCACTTTAACTCTAGTCATTGCCGCATCAATCAGCTCACTGCAAGATATAAACTGACAGCACAACGGCTGACAGGTATCCTTTTGTTTTCTGTTCTAGTCTCAGTGACAACCCAGTGTGGGTCACCAGCATTCATGCATATACAGCCTATAAAAGAATGAACACTTGATGGGACAATCCTTGACTAAAGGGGAATGGGAGCTAGTAAATATAATTCTTTTCTTTAGATGGACAATTTTATATGGCTTCTTTAAAAGTCCCAGCTTTCAGGACTTTCCCAATTATCCAAAGCGGTGACCAACTTGAGAACACATACTGGCTGTCCCTCTTCACTATTTAACACTTTCTAAGCCACTACTCCTGTTCCTGGATCACTTCCCAAAGCAAGTATTTCGCACAAGGCCTCAAGATTCTCAGAATCTCAAGATTCTGACTTACAGGGGACCCATGCTAAGATACAACTTACCTACAATTCAGAGGCAAGTCTGGGTTCAAAAGATTGATATAGAGTCTATGGGAGTCACACCTTGCTGAGAAAATTGGAGGTAAGGGCACAAATATGGACTGGAGCTACATTGTGGCTAGCTATCTTCACAGTGTAAAGAAGATGAGATTTGGATAGAGTACCCACAGAAACGGTACGATAACAAGACTAAAAGGTACAAAGTCACGTTGCTTTAATGTTTCTCAGTTTCTATTATAAACAATGTCAGAAGTAGCTAATATACTGACAGGTAATTTATCAATTAATTAATGATAATAAAACCAAGAATCTAAAAATAGCTAGTGGAATATATATTCAATATTCAATATTCTTCATTGGATATCTGCTTACTATCTTAGTCACCATTATATACCATATTATAAACAAATCTGGTAAATGAAAATCTGAATTTACCCCAAAAAGTAACATTCATTCACAAAAATACAACTTTAAAAAAACCACTTCAGCTTAAAACAAGGAACTGTATGTGTATGTCTGAAAACAAATGAAGACCTGTATGTGTATGCCTATAGTAGACAGAACAGTGGCCCCACAAACATGTCCATGTCCTAATCCTGGAGACCAGTGAATATGTTACCTTACAAGGCTAAAGGGACTTTGCAGATGTGAACAAGTAAAGGATCTTAATATGGGCAAATTTTCCTGGATTATATGGGTGGACTTACTGTAATCACAGGGTTTTGTTTTTGGGTTTTTTTTTTTGCGGTATGCGGGCCTCTCACTGTTGTGGCCTCTCCCGCTGCGGAGCACAGGCTCTGTACGCGCAGGCTCCGCGGCACGTGGGATCTTCCCGGACCGGGGCACGAACCTGTGTCCCCTGCATCGGCAGGCGGACTCTCAACCACTGTGCCACCAGGGAAGCCCAATCACAGGGTTTTATAAGAAGGAGACAGAAAAGTCAGCGTCAGAGAAGGATATGTGAAGACGGAAAGGGGGTCGGAGTCAAAGAAAGATTTATTGTGCTGCTCGCACAAAGATGGAGGAAGAGGCCATGAGTCAAGGAATGCAGTTAGACTCTAGAAGCTGGAAAAAAGGAAGGAAATGGATTCTCCAGATAGCCTCTGAAGGAAGTACAGCACTGCTGCTGTTATGATTTTGGTCCAATGTAAACCATTTCCGAATTCTGATCTCCAGGGTTGCAAGATAATAAATCTGGGTTGTTTTAAACACTAAATTTGAGATACTTTGTTACAACAGCAATACGAAAAATGCCCTATGATCCAGTGATCCCTCTCCAAAGAATAAATTTCAGTGAAATCTCACTGACTATGTAGTGATCTTAAAATAGATCCACAATTTCTTTGACCTTATACCTTCAAAAGTGGAGCTTAATTCATCTCCTCTTGTGTGGGCTGGACTTAATGACTCACTTCTAATAAAAAGAATACGGTAGAAGTGATGGGCTATGTCATAAATGGCTTCCTTCTTGCTCTTTCTCTCCGGGATCACTGGGGAAGCCAGCTGCAATGTCATGAAGATTCTCAGGCAGCCCATCGTAGAGACCCACGGAAAAGAAGCGAGGCCTTCTGTCAACGGTCAGGAGAAACAGACTGTGAGTGAGCCATCTAGGAAGTGAATCTTCCAGTCTAGTCAAGGCTTCAGATGACTGTAGCCCTGGCTGACATCTTAACTGTAACTTCATGAGAGATTCTGAAACATATACCCAATTAAGATATTCTTGAATTTCTGCCCCAGAGAAACTCTAAAGTAATAAATATTTGTTGTTTAAGCCACTAAGATTTGGGGTAATTTATTGTACACTGATATGTAACTAAAATAGTCTATAAGAAGTCATATACAAGGATGTACACCATAGCAAAGTTTGTGGTAAAAGAGATTTGGAAAAAACCTAGGACCTTCACATCTGATAGACACTACAGAACATTAGATAGCAGAGTTAGAACGACAAACTAGATGGACATGAAGTAAAACAGGTCTTAAAAACAGTATCGAGTTAAAAATGTTCAGAAGTTATGTAAATTAAAAACATAAATTTGGGTACATATCCCCAAAGAAGTGAAAGTAGGAACTCAAACAGATATTTGTGCATCCATGTTCAGAGCAGCATTATTCACAAAAGCCAAAAGATGGAAGCAACCCAAGTGTCCACTGAAAAATGAATGCATAAACAAAATGTGGTGTACATACACTGGAATACTATTCCACCTCAAAAAAGGTGGAAATTCTGACACATGCAACAACATGGATGAAACCTGAAGACGTATCTTATATGAGGTTCTTAGGGAAGTCAAATTCATAGAGAAAGAAAACAAAATGGTGGTTGCCAGGAATTGGGGGAAGGTGAAAATGGAGAGTTAGTGTTTACCAGGTAGAGTTTCAGTTGGGGAATGTGAAAAAGATCTGGAGATGGACTGTGATACACTCACAACAATATGAATGTACTTAATGCCACAGAACTATATATACACATAAAAATGGTTAAGCTGGTAAATTTTATGTATGTATATTTTACCACAATTAAAAAACCCTCATTAACTATAAAAAAGACAAAATGCGGGCTTCCCTGGTGGCGCAGTGGTTGAGAGTCTGCCTGCCGGTGCAGAGGACATGGGTTCGTGCCCCGGTACGGGAGGATCCCACGTGCCGTGGAGCGGCTGGGCCCGTGAGCCATGGCTGCTGGGCCTGAGCGTCTGGAGCCTGTGCTCCGCGACGGGAGAGGCCACAGCAGTGAGAGGCCCGCATAACGCAAAAAAAAAAAAAAAAAAAAAAAAAGACAAAATGCTAAATATTTCACAAGAATTAACGCATATTTAAGAACATATGTGAATGAGTGCCTACAAGGGGAGTGGGAATAGGGCCTGGGAATAAAGGGGAGAAGGCTTGCCTTTTATGGACTGATGTCATGATTTGATTTACAAAAACAATTTTCAAGAACGTATCTATTATATAACATATGAGATGTCACCTATACCAAAAACAAGAAACCGTCTAGGTAGCTTTCCTTCTAAGAGGTGAACTTACAGAAATCAAGAACCACAGATTATTGACTATTGGAACTAGAAGATCTAGAAATCACTTCATCTAACCTCATTTTACATTCAAGGCACTTAATACTTCAAAACTAATTTGCTTTTTAGAATTATCTGCTATTCCAAGCAGATTTTACAAGGCATGGTGTTTCAAAGAGCAAACCATCACATTCTTTCAGTTAGAAGACATTTTAGATGATATAAATCTTTAAAGATCCTAGGAGTAGCCAAAGCAATCAGTGTTTTCAATGCAATAGCAATAATATTTCACACAGTTCTATTGTAAGTTTCTTAGAGGTTAGTTTCCATGTCTTATTTGACTCTCCTGAACCTTTATAGGTCTGGCATTTAGTAGGTACTCAAATGTGTAGTCAATGTATTTCCTCAAGTCATCTTTTCTATATTATATTGCCCTATCCTATCTTATGTGCTATGTAAAATTCCAGAGTGTAGTATCAAAAAAAAAAAAAAAGAAAAAGAAAAAAAGAGGAGGGAGGTCAAAATTAAAGAGAACATTTAATATAAAAGGACTGTTAAATTATGTGAAATTAGAAAAAAAATAGAGAAAAATGGTAAAATAAAAATCCAAAGAGCAATGCATGAAAAGACTGCAATTAATAGCTTTGATTCAGTTCATAGACCTACTTATGAATGTTTAACTTTTGAACTCCTTAATAGCTCAATTCTGGCAATATCAATTAACAATGAATAATTTCAAAGACCAACAGTACAGTCTTATATTAGGTATTTCATAATGCAAGGGGAAAGAAATCAACTTTTCTTACTTTAGTTCTTTATTTCTTATTTAATTCCAAAAAATATCTCTATCTAATACTGTTCTGTTTAGTTGAAGTTTAAGTTGATTAATAAGATGATAGTTTCATAGCGTTAGAACAAAATAGAAGACTTACGTTCTTTACATCCTTATACAATACATGACCTTGGATAAAGTCACAACATATGCAATTAGGAATAATCTAACGTTTAAAATGAAAATAATGCTACATTGAGCTGTTTAAATCATAAAATAAGATAATTTATGTAAAAATAAGAATCATAAACTCTCAAAAACTATACCAATTGGAGTTCAAAGAAATGAATGGTATTAGCTATTAAACTTCACTTGAAAAAATTGTTTTAAATTATTGAAAAAGTATCTTGAAGGATCTTCTGGAAAATTTGGATATACTGCAAAAAACAAACAAATAAATAAATAAATTTCACTTGAAAATTTAATGCAACACCTTTAATTCTAGGTACAGTTTCCATCAGATTTTAAAAAGAGATCCTAAGAACTATTAACCCTGATACCCATAACTAAACAATTCTTAAAGCAAAAATAGTTTTAAAAATAAAGAATAAAATCGCTTATTTATCAGTGAAAACTTTACATAGTCTAATTTTATTCCAGTCCAATTCCTTATTATCTTGAAAAAAATTACTGAAACAAAAATTATAGGTTCTTTCAAGACTTTCTATTACATAAACACTACTTAAGAGACATTGATCCTGGAGGGCTTTACAAAGCCACTGCCACCCTGTTCAGAGAGTAGGGAGGTGTGACAAGCTGGCTACCATAAATAGGCATTAAGATAAGGCATTTAAAACTACTCAATCTGAAAACTTGTTTTTAGACATTTAATGAAACAAAAATACAGTGCAACGGAAACAGTCTATATCAAGAGTATATCTTATGAATATTCACTAAACAGAAATACATCTAAAAGAAAAATCATACTGCTTTAATTTGAAATATTTGCCTATAGACTTTATTCAATGATATCTAAAACTGACCAGAGTAATATAAAATTACCTAATAAACACAGACCTTAAATATTAAGCCTATGAAAAATTTACCACTGTAACTTTTCACAAAGTGATTTACATTATAAAGTGATTTACTCTTGAGTAACCTAATTAATAGCATAAAGCTATACTAACAAAGGAATAGATCCACTGCTTCATACATAATTTATTAAGATTTCCTATAGGATTTATTTAAAGCAAAGAATTTGAGCATCTCTTTTGTGATACAGAATCAAAGTGTCTGATAAATTCCACTGTCAAAACATTCATAGCCTGATATTCTTCCTACTTTAAAAAACTAAGTTATTCTTTCCATCCAGGTTGTAATGATATGATAAACTATGGCTTTTTGTAAATAGACTTCTACCACCAGCATTGCTGCAAGGGTTCTTATTCCTCTGCAGTTATCTTTCCAGCCTGGGAGGGAGAAAAGCACTGCTGCAGTCATCTGCAAAAAGGCATTACATTGCATCTTAAAACTAACAAAGACACTGGTATCTCTTTGCCACCCTATTCACTGGCAGTTCACTTAGAACTGCAAAAGCAGGCACTTTTGGTAACCCAAATTTCACGGATCAACCAAAACCACCACTGAAGCTCTGCAGTACCTGCCTCCACCTCTTCCTCCTCTCCCAAGGAGCCCTTTCCACTAGGTTCATAACAGCCATCAGCAGCAGCTTCGTAACCCCTCCCCTGGCTACCACTGCATGTGTCCTTGTGGCCAGGGAGGAAAAGAAGCCTTTCAGTGGGCTAAAGCTTTTGCTCCTCACCATGAATATGCTCCATTCTTTGTTGTCCTCTACCCGTTTCCTTAGATACTGTTATTCCACTCGACTCTGTCAACATGCATTATAAAAACAAAACCTCCTTCTAGCTTCAAAAACAGCTCTTTCTCACCAGACTCCCCTTAACACTCCTACCCCTCCCCCCCTTCTTCCTCTTCTGTCAAAAACCCTGGATCAGAAGCACAGGAAATCCATCTCCTGTGCTGCAATGGTGGGGGGGTGGGGGAGACGCCCCTGCCTCCCCGCTTGGCATGTGGCATCAGATTCTGTGCCAAGGAAAGACCATCGGCTTTACACAGTGCAAGGGAAAATCGCCTCCTTCTCCCCCGGCAGCTAGCCGGGCCATCGTAGCTCCAGCACCTACCCCATTTCCGAGCTCAGCAGCACCTCCATTCCGTCTCCAGTGACACCCAGGCGGGCTGCGCCAATACAGCCACATGTCGGTCACGTGTGCCCACGCCCAGCCAATCGGAGGGTCCCCGACGGGAAAGGGGAGCGCCCTGGTCCGCATCCAGCGGATTACACAGCTGCTTCACGCTCCGCTTCCCGACCCGCACTCCCGACCCGCACTCCGCACTCCGCAGCAGGACATAGGGCCCGGCCCCGCCCCGCCCCGCCCCACCCCACCCCAAGGCTCCAGCCCTAGCCGGCACTTAGTGCTCACCGACTCCACCTCCGGGCAACCCTCTGGAGCTGATGGAAGCAGACAAGCATAATGCGGGTGGGGTGGGGGGAGGCCCACGGAGCAGGAAGATTAGCACAAGATACTGGCGGTGGGTGGGTAATAAATTACATCTCATTCGCTATTTGCTAAGATATACATGCTTGCAACACAGAGAAAAAGAATTTCACTAAATGTATTAAAACGAATAATTTTACATTACGTATCACCGATTTGTTAGGTAAATCACTGGAACTGTGTTTGAATTAAAAATACAGTCTCCAGAAATGCTATGGTGGCAGTAGAAAAGAGTAGTTGAGATCAGAATCATGGAGCCACACAGTCTGGACTGAATCTTTGCTCCCGTCACTTACTAGCTGTGTGACTTTAGTCACTTTCATTTCCCTTGCAAAACGGGAGTAGAAATGTTGAATAGAGAAGTTAATACATAGGAAGCAGTATTTGGAGCAGACCCTGACACAGTAAATGCTGTTATTCACTACTAATCTGAGACTTAAATATTTTAATGCAAATTCTGCATTTCACTTAAATTTAACCAAGTGAAGCTTGAATTACTAATTTTTTAAAATAAATTTATTTTATTTTTGGCTGCACTGGGTCTTCATTGCTGAGCGCGGGCTACTCTTCGTTGCAGTGCGTGGGCTTCTCATTGCCGTGGCTTCTCTTGTTGCGGAGCACGGGCTCGAGGCACGCGGGCTTCAGTAGTTGTGGCATGTGGGCTCAGTAGCTGTGGCTCGCAGGCTCTAGAGTGCAGGCTCAGTAATTGTGGCACACGGGCTTAGTTGCTCTGCGGCATGTGGGATCTTCCCAGACCAAGGCTCGAACCCGTGTCCCCTGCATTGGCAGGTGGATTCTTAACCACTGTACCACCAGGGAAGTCCCTGAATTACTAATTTTTATGAGTTAGAAGGACAAAATCCAAATTGCCAAGAATTTAAAGTGGATTTAAATTCTGTTTAAATGGGGATGGGGGTGGAATCAGTTTTCATGATCTATTTCAAATTTAAAAGGATACTTAACTTTAGGTTTTTTAATGAAATGTATTTACTATAATCTTTTAATTTTTCAAATTAATAGCATGAAAAGCAGCAAGCAAGCTATTAAATAGCACACTTGGAGCAATTTCATTTTATTAAAAATGGTATAAATTAGAAAAGTAATAGACAAATAGCAAAATGCTCCTAGATGTACACACAATGGATGGTTCACAGTGGTTATCCATGGAAGGTGAGATTATGGAGTGATTGCTGCTTTTCCTTTCTGCTGCTGGGTATTTTTTTCTTTATCTCTGTATTATAATGCCTAATATATAGCAAATACCCCCTAAATATTTGTTGAATGAACAAATGAACAAACATCAATCACATATTACTAGTAATTTACTAGTAAGTAGAAAAATTATATATTACATAAAAGTTTAAATATATTTAGAAACACTTTCCCTTGATATTTGAAATAAAGGAAACATAAATCAATTTGGTTCTATCTTAAATATCCCTTTTGTCAAGATGACTTAGTTTTACAAAAGGCTTTCAAGATTCTCTTACTGAAAGTGCATGATTTATTGAACAGGACTTATTTATACAGTCATCAACTATTTGTGACAAATTCTGAATAATTTCTCATAAGGCCTAAAACTTCTGGAAAGTAAGAATACATTTTAGAAGCTCCTAAAAATAACTTCTTAGTACCCTAAGAAACAACTCTATTACTCTTGACTCAGACTATGACTCAAGCTATTATTTAGTATACCAGTTTGTAGCCAAAATATTTGTCTAAATTTTTATTACATGTGTGGTAACAGTTAGTGTTTCAAATGACAAAATTTTAAAGAAAGCTATGACCATTATATGTTCACCGATCAATAAAACTCAAATCAATCAAAAAGCAAGCCAATCTAAAAACTACATTTTACAATGTGGCCAACTGAATTTTTTCAGTAAAATTTTCAAACCAGTTTTCTCAGATTCCACAAAAGTTTAATTTGAATTTTGTATTAAAAATATACTTAGGGCTTCCCTGGTGGCGCAGTGGTTGAGAGTCCGCCTGCCGATGCAGGGGACACGGGTTCGTGCCCCAGTCCGGGAGGATCCCACATGCCGCGGAGCAGCTGGGCCCATGAGCCATGGCCGCTGAGCCTGCGCATCTGGAGCCTGTGCTCCGCAACGGGAGAGGCCACAACAGTGAGAGGCCCGCGTACCGCAAATATATATATATATATATATACACACACTTAGCTATTTTTAAAACTACAATTAAAAACATATACAATCAAAATGTTTTAGACCAAATTTGAAAACAATGGAGGTCACTGAAGCATTAATTTGTGCTACTAGGTTTATATGTATCTCAGAATAAAGCTCCTGCCATCCCTATTTGTATAAAAATGTTATTATTCAGGCTACATACATATGTATGCATTAAAAGTATTTTCTGATCAAAATTTGCTATAGAAATAAATTGTACATTAAGGCTATTATAAGACTGTACTGACAAACATGCCCCTGATTTCAAATATCTGTGCTCATTATGATTAGCTTTACTGTTTTTAATAAATATTCGTAAGTAAATGTTATAAATATGAACACATAGTGCACCTTAAAAAAATAAACAACCTCTGAACCTTCTGTAACTTAAAAAAAATTGATGACTCAAGAGAAATAATAGGATTCTTAAAGTCTTAAATCCTTCATTCTATTTTAACATGAACCTGTTAGGCTTAATTTAAGACTTGTGATTTTAAAAACTGATAAGAATATGGGCAACAATATCAACTAGAATAAAAAGAGTTAAAATCAGTGCTCTGAATTCAGTTATCTCAACTCGTACTTTAATACTTAACTCTTTCTTTACTGGAGACCTCAGATACATTGATAGCAGAATAAAATATAGATTTATGCCTACAAAGAGATCAACGAAAGTCTTTTTCTTTAAAAATAATTATGTATTGTAAAAGCACATGCTAGTGTAAGTTCTCCAGGTGCCAAGCAACCAAATAAAGCTCAAATTCATTTAAAAATCTTCCAGTCTTCAGATTCATACTGGGTTAGGGTATGACAAAAAATCCTAAGAACAGAATAAAGTGGGTCAGAGACCAAAGCCCAATTCTCCCATTGTTTCTATACTTCTCATGGGACATGGGAAGGAGCTGAAATATTGCAATGGAAATTGGATTTTTAGTGATGTATAAACTAAGTGAGAGATATATACCTGGTCTTCTACAAGCCAGACATATAGATGTGTTCTATGTTACCTCAAAAAGCAAAAGTTTCTCAAAAGAAATGTTTCTAGCACCAATAATAGAATCTTAGTGTTTTTCCCTCCAATCTTTCTCCTCTCTAATCAGCAAATATCAAAATAGATTTTTACACCCCTGCTCAAGAACATTTCATGGCTTTCTGTTACTGACAGTGGAAGTGAGATAGTCTGGAGTTTAACTGTAGAGTACCTACGCTAAAAGGCTTTCTACAGGTATTAAGTTTTCCATGGCCGCCGTAACAAATTACCACAAATTTAGTGGCTTAAAGCAACAAAATTTATTATCTTACAGTCTTGTAGTTCAGAAGTCCAAAATGGGTCTCACTGAGCTAAAATCAAGGTGTCTGCAGGGCTCTACTTCTTTCAGGAGGCTCTAAGGGAGAATCTGTTTTCTTGCCCTTTCCAGGTTCTAGAGACCAACTATATTCTTGGTTCAAGGCCTCTTTCCTCCATCTTCAAAGCTAGCAGTGGTGGCCTGAGTCCTTCTCAATTTGCAGCACTGTCACTTTGCTTCTATTGTCATTATCTCTTTCTCTGAATCTTGTTCTTCTCTTCCCTCTTTTAAAGACTTAAAAACCGTTCTTACATTGGCCCACCTCAATAATCCAACAATCCAGGGTACCTCATTAGCAACTTTATTCCACCTGCAACCTTAATTCCCCTTTGTAACATAATCTAACATATTCACAGGTTCTAGGGATTAGGAACTGGACATCTTTAGGGAGCCATTATTCTGCCTACCACACTAAAGCTTTATCTTCAACTATTCCAGAACTTGCATCCTAATACCAGTCCAATCAAACTAAACACTTAGCCATTTCTTTTTTTAAAAAATAAATTTATTTATTTGTTTATTTTTTGGCTGCGTTGGGTCTTCGAGCTGTGCTCAGGCTTTCTCCAGTTGCAGCAAGCAGGGGCTACTCTTCGTTGTGATGTGTTGGCTTCTCATTGTGGCGGCTTCTCTTGTCGCGAAGCATGGGCTCTAGGTGTGTGCTCTTCAGTAGCTGTGGCTCGCAGGCTCTAGAGTGCAGGCTCAGTAGCTGTGGCGCACAGGCTTAGTTGGTACGCGGCACATGGGATTTTCCAGGACCAGGGCTCGAACCCGTGTCCCCTGCACTGGCAGACGGATTCTTAACCACTGTGCCACCAGGGAAGTCCCCACTTAGCCATTTCTAAAACTCACCTTAGACATAGAACCTTCTGCCTTTACTATAATGTGGTACAGTAGAAGGCTCCAGCATATGGAGACTGAAGAATCAGGTTTAAAGTTCTGAGTCTTTCATTTTGTAGCTCTGTGACTCTGGATGTTACTTAACTATCCTAAGACTTGGCTACTCTTTCATCTGTAAAATGAGAATAACTGTTTGGCTTATTTTATAGAGCTGTTATAAGGATCAAATGTGTAACTGTGAACAAACTTTATAAACTATGAAATATGTTTTACGAGTAACAGATTATTAATTGCTCTATTGGTCCAAATCAAGATTCAGCTTAAACATACATTTTCATGAAGTAATCTACCATCCCACCTAGACTCCTAGACTCCTCACCCTCCTTTTCCCTCCACTGTTCCCTCCTTTTATGGCACAAACACATTGTAGCTCTGTGTGTACATCTCCTTTCCCATTCCTGACTATAAGAATCCGAGGGAAGAGCCACACCTGATTTTATCTTGAACGTCTCATGGTGTATACCACAGTATTTTGTACATAACAGGTGTTCATTAAGTATTAGTAGAAGGAATGAGTTAAAATTAATCTCCAAAGGGGACCCAATGCAGATGCTCTCAAGGAATAATAGTACAGCAAATGCTGAATAATGAATATTAGTACAAAGTATAACTTTCTACAGAGGAAATGGAATGCTTTAAATAAAAACCCTAGGCCCTGTAAGTGAAAAATATGTGACGCAGGCTTGGGGCTAAGTTTCTGAGGTTAGGTGGCTGCACAGTAGAATCACTTTAGGAGCTTGAGAAGTTTTAAAAACACCATTAAGTCAGAATCTCTGAGGATGAGGTCCGAGCATTGGTGGGTGCTGGCAGGATTGCGAAGCACCACCCACCACTCTAGCTTCTGCTATCAAAGCTCCTACTGCACTATGATAGGGAGACCATTTTGAAATGCCTTTTAATTCAGTGTGCTATACAGATTGAGGCATTTGCTTACAGAGGAAAAAAACCTTCCTTTTTCCTGTCAAAAAGCTTCCTCGTCATGTATTAGCAATTAACATAAGAAAAACAATAGGGACTAATAAATACACAGAATATGTTCTACTACATTAAGGAATCAAAGAAAACAAAAACAAAAGAGTATCATTTTCACCTATTAAATAGGCAATGATATTTTAAAATAATATTGCGGGTCAGTGAGGATACATTTTTAAAAAATAGGCAGGGTTTCCCTGGTGGCGCAGTGGTTGAGAGTCTGCCTGCCGATGCAGGGGACACGGGCTCGAGCCCTGGTCCGGGAAGATCCCACATGTCGCGGAGCAGCTGGGCCCGTGAGCTACAACTACTGAGCCTGTGCTCCACAGCAAGAGAGGCCGCGACAGTGAGAGGCCCGCGCACCACAATGAAGAGTGGCCCCCGCTTGCCACAACTAGAGAAAGCCCTCGCATAGAAACGAAGACCCAACACAGCCAAAAATAAAATTAAATTAAAAAAAGGCAGTAGCTTTTGAAAATCCTTAAAATGTTTAAAATGCTTATACTGAAATAAGTCCAGTTAATAGAAATTATCTTATGTACAATCAGGTACATGCACAAAGATTTATATTCAAAGATACTCAGTATTGTTTCCACAAGTGAAATTTTAGAAACAACCTCAATGATTGATAACAACAGCTTGGTTAATTATACTTTTGGCACTCATTTTTTTTTTTTTTTTTTTTTTGCGGTACGCGGGCCTCTCACTGTTGTGGCCTCTCCCGTTGCGGAGCACAGGCTCCGGATGCGCAGGCTCGGCAGCCATGGCTCACGGGCCCAGCCGCTCCGCAGCATGTGGGATCTTCCTGGACCAGGGCACGAACCCGTGTCCCCTGCATTGGCAGGCGGACTCTCAACCACTGCGCCACCAGGGAAGCCCACTTTTGGCACTCTTAAAGATGATTAATGTTATGCCGGATATACAATTACATAAAAAAGCATAAAGTACATAAGAATAAATTTACCCAAGCAAGTGAAAGATCTGTACAGTGAAAACTATAAGACAGTGATGAAAGAAATTGAAGAAGAACACAAATAAATGGAAAGATATTTCATGCTCACTGATTAGAAAAATTAATATTGTTAAAATGTCCATACTACCCAAAGTGATCTACAGATTCAATGCAATCCCTTTCAAACCTCCAATAGCATTTTTCACAGAAATAGAAAAAACAATCCTAAAATGTCTATGGAACCACAAAAGACCCCAAATAGTCAAAGCAATCTTGGAGGAAAAAAAAGAAAAAAAAAAAAGAACAAAGCTGGAGGCACCACACTTCATGGTTTCAAACTATATTACAAAACTACAGTAATCAAAACAGTATGATAACTGTATATCAACTATACTTCAATTAAAAAAAAAACAGCATGGTACAAACATAAAAACAGACATGTAGATCAAGGAACAGAATAGCAAGTCCAGAAATCAACCCAGGCAAATATGGTCAATTAATTTATGACAAAGGAGCCACACATATACAGTGGTGAAAAGACAGTCTCTTCAATAAATGATGTTGGGAAAACTGGACAGCCACTTGCAAAAGAATGAACTGGACCCCTATTTTACACCATACACAAAAATCAACTAAAAATGTATTAAAGACTTACATTTAATACCTGAAACTGTAAAACTCCTAAAAGAAAACATATAGAATAAGCTCCTTGACATCAGTCTTGGCAATAATTTTTTTTGATTTGACACCAAAAAACAAAGGCAATAAAAGCAAAAATGAACAAGTGGGACAATATCAAACTAAAACGCTTCTACACAGTGAAAGAAACCATCAGCAAAATGAAGAGGCAACCTATCAAAATGGAGAAAACACTTCCAAATCATATATCTAATAAGGGGTTAATATCAAAAAAAATCTATATCTATATCTATCTATCTATCTATATATATAACAACCTCATACAACTAAATAGCCAACAAACCAAACAACTGGATTAAAAAATGGGCAGAGGAACTGAACAAACATCTTCCCAAAGAAGACATCCAAACGGCCAACAAGTACATAAAAAGATGTTCAACATCACCCATCATCATGAAAATGCAAATCAAAACAAAAATGATATCACCTTGCATCTGTTCGAATGGCTGTCATCAAAAGACAAGAAATAACAAATATTAGGGAGGATGTGGTGAAAAGGGAACCCCAGTGCACTCTTAGTGGGGATGTAAATTGGTGTAGCCACTATGGAAACAGCATGGAGGTTCCTCAACAAATTAAAGTTTAACTCCCATATGATCCAGCAACCCCACTTCTGGGTATATATCCAAAGGAAGAGAGATCTGCACTCCCATGTTTATTGCAGCATATTCTTAACCGCCAAGATATGAAAACAAGTGTCCATCAATGGATGAGTGGATAAAAATCTCACACACACACACACACACACAAAATGAAGTATTATTCAGCCATGAGCAAGAAGGAAACCCTGCCATTTGGGACAACATGGATGGGCCATGAAGGCATTATGCTAAGTGAAATAAGCCAGGCAGAAAAGACAAATACTGCATGGAATCACTTATATGAGGAATCTAAATAAAAAGCCAAATTCACAGAAAAAAATAAATTTTTCAATTTTTCTTAATTTTATAAAATTTCCACAACCTAACACACATAATTTCTGTATTTTTTCCCAAAAGTTAAGTGCCTTTTGGACACAATTTGATATCATAACATGAGAAGAAGAGAGAAATTAACATTTCTTTCTCATCTAATCTGTAGCCAAAGGCAGATCCAGATCTTGTGGGGTTCAGGATCATATATAAATTATGGGGGAGCCTTCCTTAAGGAAAATACAAATTAATTCAAAATTGCTATTGCTGCTGCAAAAGAACCTAGGAAGGGTCCATGAAATTAGGTGCATTAAACTTTGTTAGTTTCATGATAAATCTTCTAAACCAGCAGCAGACATTATGATCAGCAAATATATATAATCAGCAAATTCATCTAACTTGAATTTCTATAGAGATTAAAAAAAGATCACTGTTCACACACATAGGCTCAAAGAAATTTCAAAATTCATTCAGGTCCCCACATAGTGAAGTGGCAGTCTGCCTCCTAAGCCAGTGTTGGTCAAACTGCCTCACCCTCCAGGTCTCACGAGCACGTCATGTTAGATCTTCTAATTAGATTTAAATACAGTAGATGCTCCGTATCCTTGGGTTCTTCATTCAACCACTGAGGATTCAACCAGCCATGGATCAAAACTACACAAAAAAGATTCCAGAAAGTTCCAAAAAGCAAAACTTGAATTTGCCAAGCAGCCTCCAATTACTTACATAGCATTTACAATGTATTAGGTATTATAAGTAATCTAGAGATGATTTCAAGTATAGTGGGAGGGATATGTGTAGGTTATATGTAAATACTATACTGTTTTATATAAGGGACTTGAGCATCCCTGGGTTTTGGTATCCTCCAGGGTCCTGGAACCAATCCCTAAAGGATACCAAGGGACGACTGTGTGTCATCTCCGAGAGCAGCTTGTACTTCCTCCTTCAGAGCCTCACGCTTCATAAAAAATTACTTGTTCAATTATCATCCTGATGATTACTGCAACACCTAGCTCTGTAGTAGTAGATGCTCAATAAATCCTTATTGAGTGAATACATTTTTTAATAATCAGAATAAGTGAAAACAAGAAATCTCAAACAGCTTTGAAAATGTCAATCTGGAATCTACAAAAAATCCCCTTGACCCATAAATTTTTATCAATGGGTAACCACAGATTTCTCTGGAAGGTATCTAGAACAAAATTTCTTTAAATGCAGGAGACATTTTCACATTGTCATGCTTATTTAGTTAAATAACTAAAGAGAAACAGTTTGGGGTTGTCTTATGGGCGTGTGGCAAATACAAGGTAATGACTGATAGTGGGCATATAAGCAAAGGCAAAAGAAATCAGAAAAACTGTGAATGACTCAAAAAAGGCTACTCTGTCAGAGTTAATTCTGCTTCACTGCCCTTGTATGATGTTAAATATGTTAAATGTGTATTAGGCTAAATACGCCCTGGTGTTACAATAGTGAATACACTACATTGCATGGTAAGAAGGACCTGGCAGATGTAATTAAAATTATTAATAGGCTGACTTTAAAATAGGGAGATGAAATTCACTACCTGTCACTGGTTCGGCACTTTCTCTGCATGTCATATGGTATCCTGCGCCCCTAAAGGAGGTAACACACTCTGAAAGATGAGCTTATATGGGGAAGATGACCCCCAGAGCATTGTGATCCTTGCCCAGAAGTTCAGGAGTGATCAATGGCAGGATTTGTGTGGCTCTGTTTAGTTGAAATTTATCCAATAATGGTACTGAAAACATCTGCTTTTTTTGAGGCAAGTATGAATGTAATAAAATAAGTGCTTTATTGCAGATGAAGAACCATGTGGAGACATGAGAAAAGAAACTTGTAACTTGTAAGGAATAACTCTTACAGCCGCAGTCAAACTCTTGAGACACAAGTAGGCCAGCTCCAGAGCACTGCAGTCCTGGGCCTTTAGACATGGACTTTCCTTGAGAATGAAGGTCACTTCTGCCTTGTTTTTACATGACTTTTGGGTTAAAATCTTTTCTTGCTCAATAATGCAAATCAGTGCCTAATATTGTGCTAGTCATACGGTACACTCAATAAATACTTGTTGAACAACAAAAAAGAGGGCAGGAGGAGATGATCCTGGGTGGGCCCAATGTAATCACAAGCCCTTAAAAGCTACAAGCTGTTCACTGGCTTCCAAATGAAGTTAGAATAAATTTCAAATTCCTTAACTCGGTTTACAAGACTCTGTATAACCCACCTCCTGCTCCCATTCCCACCCTCCTCCCTAACTCCCCCTTTCTTCCCTCTCTCTAATGCCTTTGCACTGCCTCTTTCAGATTCAAGAACTCTGTTCCCAAATCCTCAAATGACTGCTCTATTGTATCATTCAGCTTTGGCATAAATGTCTCGTCTTCAAAGAGACCTTCCATGACCATCGAATCAACACTGGTACTGTCCTTAAATTTCTATCACATCATACTGTTTTCTCTTCAAATCATTTAAAGGTCTAAAAAGTTCTACCTATGTATCTATCTGTTTGTTTAATTTTCTGTCTCCCTCATCATCGTTTCCCAAACTAGAATACAAATGCCATGAGGACAGGAACCTATATTCTCATGCACTGCTGTTTCCTTCACACCTAGAACAGTGCCTGGTGCACAGTAAGCATTCAATAACACTGTTGAATGCATGAATGTAGATGATATAAAGACGAATAAGACATCAACTTACAATCTGATAGGGGATCTAAAATGTGCACAAGAAAAGTTTTAATACAAGGCAACATGTATATCAAAGGATGAGAGATTAGATAATTTCTGGCCAGGTAATCAAGAAAGATTTCAGAGAGAAAGCAGCAAAAGAACTAGCCTTCAAAGATGTTTAGGAATATTTTAGGACAGAGATTTAGATTTTGTCTGTTAGGTTAAAATTTTTAGATATCTTACAGGCAATGAAAAATATAAACATTTCAAATAAAGAAGGATACATGATTACAGCAAGATCTACAAAAATTAACAGAATTGCTAGTTCCTACTCAAAAGAAGAAATAATCAGAAGTCATAATGCATACTATTACTAATTTATAGTTATTTAATGGTCAAAGGCTTTTTCAATTGGAAACTATAATAGCAGGAAAAAAACACAAAATTTTACACTCTATGAGAAATTTGTTTTATTTGGTCTTACTTTGGCAATTTTGACTACACACTTACTTATTAATTTATGTTGTTAATAAGACAAAAAACTCAAAATCACCTTTGGCAACCATTTTGCCCAATTAACAAATATTCAAACATTTCCATGTAAGTAAAGAAAATTTTTTTTCCTAAATTCTTAACATGCCCTAATCTGACAAAGTTCCAGTTTCTGGTCCACCAATGTTTTAAGCTACCCTTCCCCTAGGGGAAAAAAAAACAAATTCTGATTTTTTAAAAACTAAATGTTTAAAGCAGAATTTTATTCTTGCCCGTGTGTGTGTGTGTTAACTATGTCTTGTTTAATGTTTTTAGTTTGATCTTTACTGAAAACCCAAAGCAGCTGTAAGACTGCTCCCAAAGGTACAATTTACAATACAAACTTATAAACCCTATTCATAAAGATAACATTTTAACATTAAAGACTTCAGTGACTTAAGTCACCAAAACAGCACCAAATGCTTACGGTATCACTGTGAATTCAAGAAAAAGGTGCACACAGAATGAGTTTTTTAAAAATAGTCTTTCCCCCAAAATATAATTAAAACTCCCATCATTTTAACATTTAAAATATCATAAAATACTTAGATAAATTTGACAAATCATTTATCAATTTATAACACACAAATTACCCCTTGAAATACATGAACATTAATAACAAAAAATCCAATTTTTAAATTGACGTTAAAAACAAAATTTGGTGTATATGAAAGAATAAATTTATGGCCTAGTAATGGTGTGTATTTATTAGAACCTTAAACCAAATCCTTGGGTTAAGACTTTTATCCTTACACAATATCCCCAAATTGTTACCCTGAATGAGAAAGCAATGACTTTTTCAACACCGTATATACCAACTGAAGATGGTATTGCCTAATTCTATAATACCATTTCCTTCCTTTTTGAATAGCTTCTCTCCTTCTTGCTTTATGCTGAATTTTAATATGTAAGGCACAGTACAGACTATAAAATTATTTCACTTCTGGATATCTGAAGATAAATGTTTGCTATTATAGGCTTAAAAATCCAAATGTCTTATTAAGTAAAATGGAAAAACAAAATCTACCTTGCATTACTGGACTGTGTCAATCAAATCAGAAACCTCTGGGTGACTTGGACTACCCACAATAGTATCTAATATATAGATTCATTTTAAAGATTAAGAGAATGAGTCACCTCGTAAGAGTTCAACATGAACACTTAACATTATGTTCTAAGAGGGAAGAGAGAAAGAAAAAAAGACAAACTAATACATTTAATTTCTTTTTTCAATACAGATTGTTTTTAAAACTAAAACTTCATATTTACTTTGTTAAGTCTTTTAAAAAACTTGCTTTGCCAAGTTCTCTAAGATTGGGTAGAATTAGTTGAACTGTCACATAGCTTTTATAGAAGCAAAAAGTAAGATTTCTTAAGAATTGGACTAAATTTCATTTCACATTCAAATACCTTCCTCAACAGACACCAGCAGTCAATAAGTACCTTGATTCTCAAACCAGTCTGTACTTGATACAATATGAAAAAGGCATTTTCTTATTCTGTTCCCAAAGAAGGTCTGCTATTTAATTCAAACTAATAGTTAGATCTGCTCAATTAAAACACTTGGAATTTTCATAGAAAAGGTATTTTTGATACTTGTTCTTTTACAATAGAGAACGCAAAGTTCTTAAAAAAAAAAAGTCTCTTGTGAAGTGATAAGACAACTCTGACCAACTCCAAAATCTTAATAAAAAAATCTCAATTCCCAAAGTTTCAGTCTCTGAAGCATACTTCCTATCCCTCTAGTTTATGCTACCATCTCCAAATACAACATTCTTTTACCTCACTGGCTTCTTCAATCCAATGTTCTCATCAATTTTCACTATCACTTTCGTCTTTACTTTCTTCCTTAGACCCAACAATAGCCATTCCCTTTCACTCAAACCCCTTATTCTTCTCTCCCTCTATTATATTTACCTGGTAAAACCTCAAATCTGGTTGAACTGAATGAACTATTCCACTTTTGCATGCCTTCATCAGGGCAGCTGTGTGTGTGTGTGTGTGTGTGTGTGTGTGTGTGTGTGTGTGTGTGTGTGTGTGTGTGTGTGTGTGTGTGTGTGTGCGCGCGCGCGCGCGCGCGCGCACTCGTGCTGGGGAGAGTGGGGGTGGGGGAATGATCAGATAATAGGGGCTGGCTGGTTTCACTTTAAATTCACAACTGTAAACATGGAAGAATATTTAACACCGCCTGGCAGGCCTACTGTGTTTCCTATAAAGTCTGCTTTCTCACTACTTGAGTTAACTTCTTTACACCTTTTTTCTCTCCTCAAACCTGTAACATCTATTTTCCTACCTATGCCACTCTCAGTTGAAGACCTACTTCATTCCATTAAAGAGAAATTTCCTCACATTTCCCTACCATGCCTATACTGCTTCTCTCCTATTAAAATAGAAAAAGCATCCTTGCTCCTATCAAAGACCAATACCTTACTTGGGCAATGGAGCCCAGCTAATCAAGAAAACCTTTGATTAGCCCCTCTCTCTCCAGTATAATCAGTTTCTCCTTCTCTACTGGATCATTATCATGAACACACAAACATGCTCTAATATTACTCATCTTTACAAATTCCTCTCCTGACCTTAGCTCCCCTCCACGCACCCCCTCCACTAGATATGACCATTTCTTTGTTCTATTCACAGCCAAACCTCTTGATCTAGTGGCCTTCATTTCCTGTCTCTATTTTCTCACCTCTAATTCACTCTTTAGCCCTCCCTAATCCTCAACAATCTCCTGAAGCTCAAATCAAGGTCACCAATGACCACCATGTGGCCAAAATCCATTGCCCTCATCTTAGTACAATAACCTCTCAGTAACATTAGACCAAGCAGATCACTCTTTTCTACCTGAAGTTGATGTCTTCTCTTGGGCTCTAGTGACATATTCTCCTGGTTTTCCTCCTCCCTCTAATTTCGTTTATTGGACCTGTCTCTTCACTAGTCTTTTAAAACATGAGTGCCTCAGGGCTTGTACCAGGACTGCTCTCTCTCTTCACTGTTTTCTCACCTACTCCTAACGCTTTTAACCATCTTCTATATGATGTTAAATCTCAAATTTGTATCTCCATCCTAACCCCCTTCTGTGAATATCCAACTATCTATCTGATTATTTCACTTTGATATTTGAGACATTTAAATTAAACAGATACTTGATCCACAAATCTTCCTGTCCTCTCCCTACGAAACTTAAATCTTCAAATTCTTACTCCTCTAAAGATTTCTCTCAAAAACAACACAAAGGGCAATTTTTTTTTCTCTTACAGTGGCAGCCTTATTCTTCCATACTATTCCAGCAGCGTAAGTATGCCAGCACCTAAAATCTCTGAAGACTATAGTCAGAATTCATTACTTTGTGAATGAAAGATGCCCTATATCCAGTCAGGTTTCTGAATGACACCTGGATCCAATGGCTAGATTAAGCAGTAACATCAATAGAAGGTAGTGATGATTTCAGCACTGTGTTAAAGCTCGAGGATGTATCCTACAATTTCTAAGAGGAAGCCAGAATTAGTATCTAAAGATATTCCCAGATTATGTGAGTTTTGTTCTTATCAGGCATCAAACATAATAAAAAATAAATCATTGTGAAAAGCTTGGCAATCAAACAGGCATTTTCCTGAGCAGTGCATAAATAATAGAAAGGTGTGCAGCATTCTAAAAGCCTTACTTTTTTTTTGCATAAATTCACCTTGAGATTACCATAAACACCAAATATAAGATTGCTGATCCAATACTTATTTAAATGGGGTGTGGGGCTATGGTTGGGAAGTATCACAGCCACTTTCCAAGATTATCTCTAATGATCTTTAAATTCTGCTATTCAAGCCTTTGTACAGTGCTCTCCCATGCTGAATAGAGCTGACTTGTGTGACCAGTAAAATACTGCAGAAGTGTGTGACTTCTGAGGCTAGGTCATAAAAGGCATTGTAGCTTCTACCGTGGTCTCCTGAATTGCTTACTCTGGAGCCAGCCTCTGTGTTATAAGGATACTCAGGGTAACCTTATGGAAAGGCCAAGATGGGGCCCAAACCACTAACAACTTGCCAGCCAAATGAGTGAGTGAGTGACCTTAGAAGCAGATCCTCTAGCCCCAGTCAACATTTGTTGCTCATGTAGACAGGGAATAAGCAAAACACACAGATTCTCTCACCTTACTGTAACCCACAATGGAAATTCCTCACAAACACCTTCTTGGGTAGCTAGCAAATGAGCCATCCTTGTCAGATTTCTCCGAATTATCTTCAATCATGGGGCTGCTTTTGTTAAACTCCAAACCAGTAGGATTTCCACACTGAAGTACTGGATAATCAGATTTAAGTAGAAAGCTTTTTATCCTTTTCCAGTATCTGCTTTGTAATTTCTGAAGTGAAAAACTGTTCTGGAGCTTGAATGAGTTATCATTATAATTTAAAATTCTTAAGTATGTCATGTTCCAGAATGCTACTTTCTGATGAAAGCACAAATTAGACTTTACCACAATATATATTTGCCCTTCTGAAGAATATCCAACAGCTATGTTTGTGAGATTTGGGTTTCTGTGGACTGTACTTTGAAAAGCTAAACAAGAAACTGGTAACAGCGATTGCCTCTGTGCAGGGGATGTGTGCAACTAAGGAACAGGGGTAGGAAATTTATTTTCATTTCTTTTCATTTTCTCTTGTACTTTTTGAAATGTATACTACATGCATGTAACATCTGCTCAAGGATATAAATTTTAAAGTCTCTTTACCTGACAAAGCTATATTTTTTAATGTTTAAAATAAGAGAAACCTAAAACAACTTCAGTACTTATTCAAAATCATGCTCATTACTTTTTAAAGTGTACCAAGTAAGACATTATCTCAGTATCTTACTAGTGGCTACCTTTAGGTTTGAGGCCAAGAAGCACGTTACATGTTACAACTCCAGAAACAACCAAGAAGATATGATAAGAAACAATCTGGCTTTAATAACATAAAAGAGAAATATGATTTTTAAAATTGTGTATGTAGATCTGCCTTAGAAAAGTTATGACAGTTGTTCCTATATCACTTCAGAAAAATATTTGAAAAAAAGCGTAGTTAAAACGTCATATGGGGCTTCCCTGGTGGCACAGTGGTTAAGAATCTGCCTGCCAATGAAGAGGACACGGGATCGAGGCCTGGGCCGGGAAGATCCCACATGCCGCGGAGCAACTAAGCCCGTGTGTCACAACCGCTGAGCCTGCGCTCTAGAGCCCACAAGCCACAACTACTGAAGCCCACGTGCCTACAGCCTGTGCTCCACAATAAGAGAAGCCACCACAATGAGAAGCCTTTGCACAGCAATGAAGAGTAGCCCCCGCACCACAATGAAGAGTAGCCCCTGTTCGCCACAACTAGAGAAAGCACGTGCACAGCAATGAAGACCCAACGCAGCCTAAACAAATAAACAAACAAACAAACAAACGTAGTATGTCCTCATTTCGTAGACGAAAAAGCTAAATCACAGGAAGGTCAAGTGATTTGTCCTGATCTAGTTAAAGGTCAAGCCAGACTTGAACCCAGGTTTCATTTTCCAGTGAAGAAAAGCAAATTACTTCTGATTTAGAAACCTAAATATATTTACTTTTAACAAAGAGATGTCTTCCTGTGCCACTGGTTGGTCCTTAATTTCAATAAAAAATGGACAAATATAATGAGACATAAGTGTCAGATATGATGAAACTGTGTAAAATACCCCAAACTTAAATTAAATGATGAATATAGGTAACCTAAGTAATAAAACCAGAAGCCTCCACTACTAGGTTTACACAGTGCCTTACGCAACTTCATTAGGAACCAATTAAAAGCCAAATAAAAGATTTTAATTCGCAACTCAGCAATGGTGAGACAGATTAGAACAGAATTTTTTTAAATTACATACAATAATCTACTTTTTTCAGGAATATAGTAAAGCAGTATACCAAACACTGCTTACAGAAGATGAGAAGAACTCTTTTCCCCATTCAGCTATTCTTTTCAATTCCTTACATTTTGGCAAGAAAACTGTCATGGTTCAAGTCCAGTCCTCAAGGTCTTAATAATAATATTTAATTAGCTGATTGTTATCAGAATTGAGATTAAAAACTTTTTGTCAAAGACCTAACTGTACACTAAATGAAGAATCTCATTAGTCCAATATAACTAATAGGAAATCATAGTATGTGGCAACTCATCATAAAATATCATTAAGTTGTGGGAAAAAAATTCTACCAATATGTACTTCCAACAGATAGAATGTAAATTCTTCTATAAAAGTGAAGCAAAGCTGGATTTTAAAGCTGGCATAACACATTATATTGGTACAACAGAACTGATTTTTCTCCCACATGGCTTTTGGTTTTTGAGTAAGCATTAAATTTCTGTGAAAATTCAAACTTAGTTTTAACTGAGACCCAACTCAGTAATTCATCAGGATAATGTGATATGAGTGAGCACATAACTGAGCACTAAATGAGCACATAATTAAAATACATTTGTATATTTTGTCCAGTGTGACATTTTTCCAACCAGAGTTTATTTTCTTAACTGATAGCTAATATCATCGTTCAGTGATACTAATATGTAACTTGACGTTTGTTAGAGAAGGCAGAGGAAAAACTCTTGTGTTAGAACTCCAAAGCCATACAAGAAATGCCATTGAAATATGAGAAAAGATATCAGCATCTCTGAAATGAAACTAGAGCAAAGACAGAAGAAATGAAAGAATGACTACAGTGAGAAAATGCCCTAGGCCTAATTAAACAGAGGTACTAAAATCAGGCTCTAATGAACATGGATGAATACAACAGGGAAAATGTGTGGCAAGCATTGTAGATTTTGGCAACGAGTTATTTAACAACGACTAAATATGCTAAATGTGTTACCATAGTAGAACAGTGTCATTCATCCACTGTCTTAAGTACTTACTCTAACATAAGAGTTGCTTTACAGGTGATATTATTGAAGTAAAAATCTCCAGAAAATATATGTAAGAGTCCAACTCAGGAACAGCACAGACATTAACAAATGCTGAGACTGAATACCGAGACAGACACACCTGAGTTTAGCCACAGACAGCAAACTTTACAAAATTAAACACTAGACTCACGAACTGAGTTTAGGAAGTATAAAATTAATTGCATTTTCAATAAACATGTGGCTAATCAAGATGCATTAATAACTTATCAGATCTTAATAGTTACAGATAAATCATCATCTTATCTATGTCTGGTATAGCTAATGCAATCATCTGGCTGAAAAGAACCTCAAGAAACTATGATGAGGAAGAGATCTGGGTATCAGTTCAGTGTAACTTTAGGCAAATCAAGTCACCCAGACTACCTCGGACCTCTGTTTTCACATATTTAAAAAGGGAAAGGTGTGGGAAAGGGGCACACATGAGAGAACTGATTCCTAAAATTCTCTGTCACCTCATTTCACCCTTCAGTTTTCTGAAGGGAAGTAAGCAAACCAAAAACAACCACTGTTTAAATCTAACATAGCAGGGAAGTGAAGGAACTATAATTAACAAGAATCTTCAACTTATTTTCTTTTAGCAGAGAGAAAAAAAGAAAGAATCAAGTAAACAAATACAAGAAGTCTAGGTTTCCTTAAAAGAGAACTGCTTTTGTATTTTGTTGATGCACCAATGTAATCACAAAGTGATGGATGGCATTTCATACTAAGAGCTGTGATTAACATCAAATGTGTCTTTAAAATAAAAATATATTGGTATGTTATACTAAATTTTCAACATCCTTGCAACCACAGAAGTCAATTTATGTAAAGACTAATTTAGTTTGCCTAGTGTGATTTCTAACCTGGGTGTTTAACCTATTTAATAGATTTAATCTCAGAAATCAAATGCAAATTGTACCTATAATAGTTTAAATAGATGTGAGTAAAAAGATTCAAAAGTTATATTCTGTCCCTGAGGTATACCAAAAAATATTTTAAAAAATAAAAATAAAACATGACATACAGAGAGCTGTTGCATTAATTATTAGAAATGCACCCCACTTCCAACAGGAATACTAAAGGACAAATTTGTTTGCAGTCCCTCCTCAGTTCAGAGCATTCTCCCTCCCTCTTCACACATCTCCACTTCAAAAATGTTCACTTTGTATTCTCTTTGCTCACACAAAGGACAATTCCTACCTCAAAGCACTACCCACATACTACAAGTATTTCTGACTTCTCCCATCAAATAAAATACTGTCTGCCTCCTTCCTCTGGAGCTTTGCAAAGTAATAAGAACTGAAGATTATTGCAACACATGTTAAAGTATTAAAAGGCAACCATACCTTAATGTTTACCTTTCCCAGGTATCTCATTTGTACCACAAAATGTACCTTAAAACAAAGGAATGACTAACAGAAATGTCAAGTTCTCCTTGAACAGTTAGTCAAAGAAATAGCTGGACTTCCACTTGTAAAAGTAGCAAACTACACAATTCGGACCAACTGTCCTTCTGAAGTCAACTTAAAAAGTTAGACAAAATATTAAAATAATCTTAAAACCATCAAATAACTACCAACATAGTGAGGAATGAATCACTAGTTCAAATTTACCATCAAATAACTACCAACATAGTGAGGAATGAATCACTAGTTCAAATTTACCAGAAGTCAAAACTCAGAAAGGTAAGCTCAGCTTTTTTGTGTGTGTGTGTGTCTATTATATTTTTGAATTTCTGAATTTTATTTTATTTATTTTTTGTACAGCAGGTTCTTATTAGTTATCTATTTTATACATATTAGTGTATACATGTCAATCCCAATCTCCCAATTCATCACACCACCACCTCCCCCCCATCGTCACTTTCCCCACTTGGGTCCATACATTTGTTCTCTACAGGTAAGCTCAGCTTTTGCCTTTTGTGGGTTTGCCAATAAAAAAGTATTTAAGGGCTTCCCTGGTGGCACAGTGGTTGAGAGTCCGCCTGCCGATGCAGGGGACACGGGTTCGTGCCCCGGTCCGGGAAGATCCCACATGCCGCGGAGCGGCTGGCCCTGTGAGCCATGGCCACTGAGCCTGCGCATCTGGAGCCTGTGCTCCACAACGGGAGAGGCCACAACAGGGAGAGGCCCGCGTACTGCAAAAAAAAAAAAAAAAGTATTTAAGAGGCTGAGCTTTATAATTTGTTGCCTGCCTTGCAGGACTGGGGGACAAAAGTCAGAGTCTGGGACCCACCAAAGGTAAGGACGATAATAAAAATGCCCTTGTCTTTGGGCTGGGACCCCAAAGGGATGCACCCTAAGAAGAGTAACAAAGAATCAGATGGTGGTCCAGAAAAGGTAAACATTTGAAATTGAATTAAGATGGTCTCATATTCTTCGCAAAAGCAAATGAAAATCTTCTCTAGAGAAAAATTCACTTCATTTTATACATCAAATTATTTCTACAACAGACAACAGAATCAAATCCACAAAAACTTAACAATATTGGAATCATAAGACACAGACTGAAAAATAACTATGCTTACTACATTCAAGGGTATAAAAGTTGAGCTTCACTATTTTTGCTTGAAACTGAAAATTATAAAAAGTGACACGGTAGATTTGAAAAAGAACCAAATAAACATTCTAGTACTGAAAAAGACACCAATCCACACATTCATGAAGCCCTAAGAATCCAATGCCTAATCACAGCATAACAGAACAACAGAAAACAAAAGACAAAGATAAAAATCTTAAAAGCATCCAAAGGAAAATGTCAGATCTTTTTTTTTAAGGAAAATGAGGCACAAAGAGCTGAGGATTCAACAGCAATGAATGTGCTGAAATAAAGTAACCACCAACTTACCATGTACTGAAATAGCTGCTAAACTAGAATTTTGTACCTAGCAAAAATATCCTTCAAGAATGTGGTAAAATAAAGACATTTCCAAGCAAACAGACTAAAGGAAATTCTAAAGAGTGTGTTTCACCGTCCTCAAGATCAAGGAAAATGGCCCTAAATGGAAGATCATAGGAAACGTAACGACATGGTAGACACATGCACTAACCTGAACTGAACATGGACGGTATAAAACAGTAACAACAACAATGAGAAAGAGAATAAATAAGAGTGAATTAAAATGCACAACAATACTATATAAGTAGGGCTGCAAGTAAATATAATTAAAGTGTATCATCTGAGAAGAGGATAAAGGCATTGATTAACATGAGACTTTATAAAATGTATATTGTATTTCTTGAATAACTAGTAAAAGAGAAAAAGAAGTCATAATTTCCAAATAATAAGGAGAAAAATGTAAAATGATAGAATAGCCACCTCATCTAGATGGCAAGAAAGTAGAGAAAGAGGAACAATTAACAAATAGGGCAGACATAAAGTACATGATAATATGGAAGATTTAAACCCAATCACGTCACAGGAGACATATCTAAAATGTAATACAGAAAGACTGGAAGTAAAAGAATGGAGACAGATAAACCATGCAAACAATAATAAAAAGAAAGCTGGTACTGTTGTATCAATCCCAGACAAACTAGACCTTAATGCAAAAAGTACTTTCAGAATAAAAGAGAAATACTTCATAATGTTAAGTCACTAAGAAGATATAACCATTACACATTTCTACCCACCTACTAACACTGTCTGAAATATATAAGGCAAAAGTTGAAAGAATACAAGGGGAAAAGTCCACAATCGTAAATGGGATATTTTAACACATCCTTGTCTGTAACTAATACAAGCAAACAAAGGTCATTAATGATCCTGAAGATTTGAAATATGGGACTGAAAAGCATGACCTAATGGAAATATATAGAACACCAAATTCAATAACTGCAGAGAAAGAAAAGATAATATACTGGGCCATAGTGTAGTTCTCAAATTTTAAAGGTCTGAAGTCAGACCTCTGAAACACTGAAAGTGTTCTCCGATTACATTGTTATATTGTTAGAAATAAGGAACAAATTCAAAAATAATCAGAAAACCTCCATGTGTTCAGAAATTGAGAAATATAATACTTTCAGCTTATGCAAAAGTCAAAGTAGACACCAATGAAAATAAGAAAACATTTTAAAGTGAATTATAAAAGTAGTACATATTAAAATTTGAATAATAGAGGTAGCTAAAACAGTGCTTAGAGGGAAATGCTTAGCCTTAAATGCATATATTTAAAAGGAATAAATGCTGAAAAATAGTGATCTACAAGAAGTTAGCAAAAGAACAAAAAAGTAAATCCCAAAAAAGTAGAAGGAAGGAAATAAAGAGCAGAAATCAATGCAATAGAGAACAAATATATAATTTTAAAAACAGGATCAGAAAGATTCAAAATTTGGTTCTTTTGAAAGACTACTAAATCTCCAGTGAGACTTACAAAGGAAAAAGAAAACGTACATAAACCCTATAGCAGACATGCGAAGGTAATTCTTTCCTGCAGTCATTAAAAGGATAATGATATTTACTATAAACAATTTTATGTCAGTAAATTTAAAAGTTTAGATGAAAAAGACAACCTCTTAGGGGGGAAATACCAAAATAATCAAGAAACAGAAAACCTGAATAGGCTTAAAAATGAGAAATCAAATTAGTCATTAAAAACCTTTCTGGGACTTCCCTGGTGGTGCAGTGGTTAAGAATCTGCCTGCGAATGCAGGGGACACAGGTTCAATCCCTGGGCTGGGAAGATCCCACATGCCACGGACCAACTAAGCCCATGCACCACAACTACTGAGCCTGCGCATCACAACTACTGAGCACACGTGCCACAACTACTGAAGCCCACGTGCTCTATGGCCTGTGTGTTGCAACTACTGAGACTGTGTGCTGCAACTACTGAAGCCCGCATGCCTAGAGCCCGTGCTCCACAACAAGAGAAGCCACTGCAATGAGAAGCCCACGCACTGCAACAAAGAGAAGCCCCCATTCACCGCAACTAGAGAAAGCCCGTGCAAGCAACGAAGACCCAATGCAGCCAAAAAATAAATTAAAAATTAAAAACATATATTGGAAAAAAGAAAGCAAAAATGGTAAAATAAACATAAATCATATATTAAATAAAATAAATAAAAACCTTTCCACAAATTAATTTCCCAGCCCAGATGGCTTCTCTGCCAGATCCTCGCAAAAATTTAAAGAAAAAATAATTCTAGTCGAACACAAACTTTTCCAGAATAGAAAATGAGGGTCAGCTCATTTTACAAGGCTAGCATAATGTTGACTGCTGATTTCAAATCCTGACAAGGACAATATAGGTCACGTCACTCATGAACACTGATGCAAAACCATTAGCAAAATATTAACAAACTGAATCCAGAAATATATAAAAAGAATAATACGGTAAAGCCAAATTAGGTTTATCTCAGGAATCAGGTTAGGTTTAGCATTTTAAATAATATATAATTCAATATATTAACACAGTAAAGGAGAAAATTCATATGGCAATGAAAAGCTTCAACAGCAACAAAAAAAAGCATTAAATTCAAACAAACAGAACAAAACACAAAATTCTTAGTAAACTAGGTATAGGAGCGAACTTCTTTAACATGATAAACGTTTTCACAAAAACAAAATAAAACAGAAAACGAACATTCAGCAAACATACTTGGAGTCAAAGAGTAAAAGCTTTCTCTCTCTTTTTTTTTTTCTTGCGGTACGCGGACCTCTCACTGCTGTGGCCTCTCCCGCTGCGGAGCACAGGCTCCGGACACGCAGGCTCAGCGGCCATGGCTCACGGGCCCAGCCGCTCCACGGCATGTGGGATCCTCCCAGACCGGGGCACGAACCCGTGTCCCCTGCATCGGCAGGCAGACTCTCAACCACTGCGCCACCAGGGAAGCCCCAAGCTTTCTCTTTTGAGATCAGGAACCAGAAGGGAGAGTATCTCTGGGATGATGGCAGTGCTCTATTTCTTGACCAGAGTAATGACTTCATGTGTGTTTACAGTAACACACTAAATTCTTCATGTTATGTTTTATGTACTCTTTGAAATATATGTTAAAGACAAAAAAGAAAGAAATACTTGGAGATGAACAAAAGGTTGATCTAGGCTATCACTAAAGCTCAGCAACTCTGTAGGTCCTAATTTTTTCCCAGTTATGATTACCGTACTTTCAAACCACTTAACATTTATTGGGCCTATAAAACGTTGTACAATTTGGCAATATGTATCGTAAACCTTAAAAATGTTTAATTGAATAAGGCCATGAAGCCGTATCCAGTTAACTCCATCATCTATAAGCCTATCCTAAGGAAAAAGACCAAGATAAAGAGAAAAAATATCCATAATGTGTTAAGATGTTCATTGCCCATATGATAATAAAATAGAAAACAACTAAATAACAAACTACAGGAAATAGTTAAGAAAAATAATTTTTATAATGGGATTATTATACAGTCAATAAAAATAAGATTTACAAAATATTCCAAGAAATGTATATAACCTAATTTTTTAAAAATTAGAAATATATACACATATTTATACTATAAAGGGGGGAAAAGTGCTGGGCACAGACAAAGGAGAAAATGAGAGAGAGAGGGAGGGAGGGTAGGGAAGGATGGAGGGAGGGGTTCGGAGAGACAAAAGCTACACTGGTTTTCTTCATATGATAAGCTTATGAATGTTGTGTGTACTTCTTTTTTTATCTGTACTTTTTATTGCATTTCCTGAATTTTCTTTAATGACTACATAAAAATTTAGTAATGGGGTATATAAGAACTGAAAAAGGGGCTTCCCTGGTGGCGCAGTGGTTAAGAATCCACCTGCCAATGCATGGGACACGGGTTCGAGCCCTGGTCCAGGAAGATCCCACATGCCGCGGAGCAAATGGGCCTGTGCACCACAACTGCTGAGCCTGTGCTCTAGAGCCTGTGAGCCACAACTACTGAGCCCGCATGTCACAACTACTGAGGCCCACGTGCCTAGAGCCCATGCTCTGCAACAAGAGAAGCCACCACAATGAGAAGCCTGTGCACCGCGATGAAGAGTAGCCCCCGCTCACCACAATTAGAGAAAACCCGCGCGCAGCTACGAGGACACAACACAGCCAAAAAAAAAGAACTGAAGAAAATAATCACAAATCTAAAGTATCCTAAATATTAAATAAGTTATTTTAAAGTATAACTTTAATATTTCAATTTTTATCTCAGTATGATTTTATTCAGATAAATTATTTTCTAACATTTAAATTGTGTAGTCTATGATATGCTAATTACTTAGAACAGAGGTAATTTCTAATTATTTAGTATTTAAAATATTATAACTTTAATTAGATCCTCAAAGATATATCATCTCCAATTTTCTTGCTAATAACATTCCCATAATTGTACAACAGTTTGCTCCTTGACAGCTAAAGGAGAAAATGATCTATAAACAGGCTTCAAGTAGTTATTCCTATAAAAACAAAATAACTGTTAGTCTCTGAATATAAGACTGCTAATGGCTCCTCAGTTTCTTAAGCAGCCATTTTTCTACCTCGGTGTGCCAACCCTGGTGTTTTCTGATCAGTTTTGAGAGATGTCGCAAGTAATCTGTTTTTAAAGCTTATCATTAGAAATAATAATAAATCGAAGCAAACATAAGGTTATCCCCATATGACCTACTATACTTTGCAACCCAGTATACTTTATTGAGAGAGAGAAAATACTGTAAAGATAAAGCTTACATGTTGGGAATTCCACATTCACTTATTCAATGTTTACTAAGCATCTATTAGAGGCCAGGAACTAAGAGGCACTGTGCTAACAACTGAAATAGAGTTGAAAATCATTAGATCATAGGGTTGACTATAACTGGCATTTTAGCATTTAAAGCCTTGAACAGACTAACCCAATCCTACTTTTCACTACTCACCCAACACAAACTGTCTTCTTTAGTTCTCTGACTTTCTTTTAAAACACTGTAAACTTTGCCTGCTGCCATACCTCTGCTCAAGCTGTTCCCCAGCCTAAATGCTTTTTGTTCATTCACCAGCACCTTAGACTGTTCACCACAAGCCAGGCACTATGCTTGGCATGATAGAAGAAAAAAGCCTTTTCTATCCTTTGTATCCTTTGAAGTCCAGGTCAAGTTCCACCTCTTTCTCAGAGATTTACTCACTACCCTCTCCATACTTGGGATGCTATAACTATTATTGTCCAAAACAGTAGCTCCTAATCTTCGATATAAGAACCCATTTTTAGTACCAAAATGTTTCATGAATTCCATTCTCACTCCTCAGGTGATCTCATCTGGTCCCATGGCCCTAAATACCATCTATACACTGATAATTTCCAAATGTTGCCAAATGTTCCAAATGTTTATCTCTAGCATTGAATATATATACCTATTGAATGTCTCCAGTTGGTTTATGTAATAGGTATTTCAAACAAAGCCACATCCACAACAAATCTCCTGATTTAAGTTTCCAAACCTGCTTCCCACCGACCCCTAACCCTTGCCCCATAGTCTCTATCTCAATAAGATATACCATCTTTCAACCAGTTGCTCATGTCAAAAAATTTGGAGTCATCCTTTATTTCTCTTTCCCTCACACTCCACATCAATTCCATCAATGAATTCTCATTACTTTACTTTCTAAATATACCACAAATCTGACCACTTCTCTGGCCCTCCACCACGACAACCCTGCCCAAGCACCATATTTCCAACCTAGATTACTGTAAGATTTTCCTAACTGGTCTTCCTGCTTCCATTCTTGCCTCATACAATCAATTTTCTACACATAGCCAGAGTAAAACCTCTCAAAAAACAAGTCAAACCTGGATACTCCCATGCTTAACACCCTTCAATGGTTTCCATCTCACACAATAAAATCAAGTCTTCAAATGACCTTCAAAACCCTACTTGATCTAACCTCTGTGTACCTGTCCTACCACCTCTTCTGCCACACTGCCCTTCTCTCTCTACTTCAGCCACACTAGCCTCTGTGTTGTTCTTCCAACATGCCACAGACACTTACTTCTATCTTAGAAGTCGCTGCTTCTTCTACCTGAACATTTTCCCCCAGATAGTTCCATGGCTTACTCCACTTCATTCAGGTCTCTCAGCTCAAAGGGCTTCTCAAAAAGCCTTCCCTCACCAACCTGGCTGAAGTAGTATCCCATTACTTTTTATCCCCTGAAACCTATTTTATTTTACTTCAAAGCCTATTAGCTACCTAATGTGTGTGAGTGAGTGTGTGTGAATGAGTGTGCACAGCTCTATAATGTCTACTGTCTCCCTCACTAACATTTAAGCTCAAAGAAAGCATAGGCTCTGTTTTGTTTCCCACTGTTGTCACATTATGTGCAAACAGCAGGCTCTCAAAAATATTTGTTGAATGAATGAATGATGGTAATTGGTTTTATTTTTGTTGAGAAAATAATGACAAAACACTACTAGAATTCAGTAAGGCTTTCAAATGAATTCATACGCAATCACAAGAGCATTACACACATACTTTGGTGGTAGAAGGAGTACAATGTTCGTAATTCAAGGTTCAATTAACAACTACTGAAGGAATGGGGCCTTCTTGTATTTCCCTGCCCCTTCCCATATCCTTCCTCCATCATCCATTAATTCTTTCCATAAATGGTTACTGTGTACCATTAAGCCAGAGAGTATTCTGGACATTAAGAATACAAAGATAAGTAAGACAAGGTAGTTCGTGAGACATAAAAATAATACCCATAGAGTATGACATGTAATAGAGATACATAAGTTGTAACATAACGGAGGAAGTAATCAACAAATACTTGCAAAATCAAATACAAAAGATATTCTTCACTTTACCTTATATATGAAATGAGAGTATTAAGTCTGAAAATGTTACAGTAATTTGCTATCATGAGATAAGCTAGCTTGAGAATGAAATCAAAACAAGGGGAATGACAGAGCAGAACGAATCACAGAGAAATTGAGCCAAGTCCTTGATGATTTCAGGCTGGATGAAGCCCTAGCTGAAGTTCAATTACAAGATCTAATCATGCCTTTTACTGTTTAAGCAGTTTGAATTTGGTTTTCTGTCACTTGTAATATAAGTATACAGATGAGTCTCAGGGAATTCTTTCAAAAACCAAAGCATTTGCTATTTCAGTGTATAGGGGTACTACTGGCATTTTGGAAGGGACAATTCTTATTTTGTGGGCAAACATCACAGGACACTCAGTGTACCTGGTCTCTACCTGGTAATTGTCAGTAGGACCTCATAATCACTATGACAACCAAAAATATCCCCATATATTTCCAAATACCTCCCACCTCCAAGGGGAACCACAAATCTATTCCCTAATAGTTGTTATATATATATATCCATTTCTCACAGTGCATGCTTAAGTGTACTTAACAACAACCTTAAAATAACTGGGATATACCACTCAAATATCCTAATTTTATATAATAATCCAATTTTAATCAGTCATCTATGATTATCTTAATGATTGGCCAAAATCCCATGTATAGCTTATATCAACTCAGTGCTTTAAGTTTGCTAATACTATCTGAAAATTCTCATTTATTTAAGCTTACTTCTCCATACAATACTATCAAGATATGTCACTGACATTGTTGGTTACCTTCCCTGTAGCCATTCACCTAATTTCCTTCTAGACTGAAATGCCAGATATTGGTTTTTCCAGCCCCCTTGCAACTAGGGCATAAGCATGCCAGGATGACATCTGATACAGGGCTTCAGTGAAGGGTTTACTTGCCTCATCAAGAGATGGGAGGGCAAACTTCCTCCTGTCTTTGGTGGCTATGTAAGAAAGTGATGCCTGGATCAGAAAGAGCAACATGCAGCCATGAGAGGATAAACCTGAGCACAAAGGTCAGCAGCTGTGGATAAAGATTAAAAGCATTTGGATCCTTGATAACATCATTGTGCTGTTAAACTGACTCACCATGGAATCCTCCAACTCTGAACTTCTTTCTATGCAAGATACCGTTTAAATCACTGTTAGTTCAGTATTACGTAACCTGGGGCCAAACTAATATAAGGTATGTTCAAGCTCTGATATCTGAATGAAAGTGGGAGAAGAACCAAGATGACTACAAGGTTTCAAGACTGGGTGGCTGAGAGAAAGGTGGTTAGAAAAAGGAAACAGGAGGAAAAGGAATATATATATACCTTCACACATGCGCATGTAAACACCTTAGGTGACGGTAGGTGGATGGAAATCAAATTGACTCAGTGTGGTATGAGGTAAGCTGAAATTAGTACATCTAAGGTAGAGATATATATAGCAAGGGGTAGAAGGGAAGTAGTTACAGCACTGAGAAACACACACACAAAAATGATGACTTACATCATTTAAAAGAGGACATGATCACCAAGAGAACACAGTGAAAAGCAAAGAAACCCCTGAAAACGCTTGCTATCTCCCCATGATCCATTCCACCTCCCTCTCATTTTAGATGGGATTTATCCACTGATTAGGCCAATTAGAATAGTTCCATCCCTCTTGACAAAGCTATTGTGACAGACTTGGCAGCATGATCTTCTCCATTTGTTCTATCAAAGTAAAGCTTAGGACTTTTGGGCAAAGGCTAGAAGAGAAGCTTTCTCTCTTTGAAAGTCAATGAAGAAGAGTTTAACTCGAGCATTGCCGACACCTGTCTTTTTCTAGAAGGGAAGCCAGTCTGAGCATGAAGCCCAAACAGGAGGACAAAGTTTAGCGAAAAGCAGAAAACCAGAACCTCTGCCCTGATAACAAAGCTAAGTTTATGAACAAACTACTCTTTAAACCAATTCTACCTACGCACTTGCCAATTACCTGAGCTAATACATTTCTTTTGTTTTTACGTTCAGTTTGCATCCTAACTGATGTAGGAAACAGCTATGTTTAGCGGGGAGAGCAAAATCAAGACAGTGCAGGAAATGCAAAGAAGTTTTCAGAGAAGTAAGAGAATCAGGAAGTACAATGCACAAGAACCAAGAAATCAGATTTTATTCCTATAGAATGTATTTCAAAAATGGTCTAAGGAAACCAAGGATGACTGAGGAAAGGCCATTAGATTTGCTAATTAGACTGTCATAGGTGACTTAAAAAAGCAATTTCAGTGCTGAAATGGTAAAGGAAGTCAGAGTGTAAAGGAAAGAATAATTTATATTTTTAAGAACTCCATAATGTACCAAACCCTTGGAAAGACATGTAACATGGGTTAAACTCCTTCTATTACAACTCTGTGAGGTAACTGTAACATTCTATTTTATAGATAAAGAATAGAGTCTCAGTAGTAACTTGCCCACAGACACATAGCCAGTAAATTGGTTTTAGCAGACTTCAAAACCAGATCTATGTGGCTTAAAAATCAATGTTCTTCCTACTATAAAAGGCTCCTGGGCTTAAAGAGTAAAAATACAGTGGCACAACAGGCTCAAGATTCAGACTGGCCCCCCTGAATTGCACAGCACAGAGCACTGTATTTTGGTAGCCCTGGAAAAGGTATACATAAACATGTATATAGGCTAGAGAGGGAGAGACTGAAAAAGGAGTGATATTGGACAATTATGGAGAATGAAAGATGGAGAGGGATGATCGTGGACACATCTGGAGAAGGTTGCTCTTTAAAAAAAAGGAAGGACATTTCTTCTCTTGAAATATGAGTAAATAAGGAAATGATACCAAGATAGAAAAGATTATACCTCAGATGGCTGAGATTTTTCTCAGGAAAGTAAGAGTTATTTGCTATAAAAACCTTCAGGAAGTAAGACAAAAAGGAACACAATCAACACTAAAGATCCAGCAGATAAGCAGAGCACTAATTGGTATGGAAGCAAACCAATATCCTCACATAACTGTCTCTTGTATCCTTCAGGATTTCTGGGGTCAAACTGACAAAGCTAGCGATGAGACTTGTTCAGGACAGGGGACTAGAAAGATAAATCTACAGAAAGTAAAGCATTCTAAAGCATCAATGACAGCTTGGTAAAAACTGATGACCATGGGATCCTAGTTACACGGGGAGGCAAATGAGTTGCAGCAGTAGGCTAATGGGTTGAATGAATAGAGAGACAAAGAGGGGTGTTTTCCTAAAGAGAGGAAGAGGGGGAAAGAAAGAGAGAGAAAACAGGTTCCATTAAGGTGGAAGAGTGATTGTTTGTGGCCAGAAAGGTCTCAACACAATGCCCGGGGCAGTGAGCCACTGACTGGGGCTCAGCAGTCCTACATCCTTTCAGCTTAAAGCACAAAACTGAGAGACGACCAGCTCTAAAAACATGCAGTCCTTGGTTGTAGAAAAGTGAAGGCTAGCAACAAACAAATGAATTAATTAGCCCATACAGGAATCAAACATTAAACTACCTCCTCTCCTTTTAAAATGAACAATTCTAGCTCCAAAGTCAAAAGTCTACAATAAAGGGTAAGGCAGATGTGTGTCATGAAGAATGAAAAGTAAAAAATCTGTCAAGCCAATTGTAACCCACCTGTTAAAGATTTTTAGTATAGAATTCAAATAGGGCAAGGATAGTTTGTGCTTTAATAACTTTGGAGAGCATCTAGCAGAGCTTCAACAAAATGATATCACTCAATTTAATGTTAATTTTAAAAGGTCCACCCATTTGCAATCTCAATGGATAAGATGCCATTTATATTTATAACCTCATTTTTACCATTCTGGGGCTCTTGACACATTATCCAACTACAGGAAAAGATGGGAGAATCAGCCATGGCAACTTCCTCCCCAACCACTTCGATCCTGCAGTTTGCACTTATGAACTCTGGCAAGGTACCATGTTATTTAGGACAACTTCTTACACCAATAATTCTGACTACTCTTGCCCCAATATTAAAGGAAGGAGAAATAAGACTGGCACAGGCTAAATTTAACAGAAAATATCAAGTACTATAAAGATTGTTAAGTAGTAGCAACAACTGAGAATTCAAGAAATTTGAGACGTTTTGAGTTTAAAAAGCTTTTTCTCCATTTTAGTCCCTTCTAAATAAAACAAAGGGCTTGGACAGTACGGGATTCTAAGGCTTCAGTGGACAATGTAAGCTAACACTGAATAAAAGAATCACTTAAATCACCCTTTCTTGTACTATAACATTTCTTACATTCATAAAGCCTTCTTTTTAAGAAACGAACACTTCCCAATTCTTTCCCTAGATCTAGAACACTTACGTCCCCCACCCAAAGTTTACAGACCAGATTTGCGATAGTCAGAAAAAGATTAATTTAGATGATCAATCATTTGCCGTCACCGGCACCATTCCTCAACTCTGCAGGAGTTCGATGGGTCAAGGAGTCAAACTCTCCCAAACCATCCCAGTCTCCTGGGGACTGGATTCCCCCAACAAGGTGAACAAAATCCACTGGCCTCTGGATAACAAGCTTTTTCTTTGTAACTCTGTAAGCCAGGCTATCGGCTAAGCTCCCCAGTTAAAAACTTTTAAAGGAAGCAAGAACGAAACCAGGAAGATGGGGAGGCGACTAAAACAGGAGGACGACCCACCCACCTAACGCGAAGAAGAGACCGCTTGCAGGGCTGACGCTTCACTAGGAGCCAGGAAAGGTGCGGAGGGCGTCAGGCGTCGCAACCCCCACCCACTGGGTGAGAACGGAGGACCTGCAAAGCCAGGGGCCAACTGGAGGCCTGAAGAGGGCGCGGGGCGGGGAGGGGGTGGGACGTGGACACAAGGGAGCGGCAGGGTCCGGCTGAGCACCACTAGGGTCTAAGTAACGGCGGGGCAAAGCCGACAAAGGTCTGCCAAAGGAGGAGACGCCGAAGCTTGCAGCTTCACTCACCTGCCAGACGTTCGCCCCGCGGACAGAAGAACGGACGCAGCCCCGGCGCTTCCTCTCCTGCCGGACACAGCCCCTGCCGCCGCCGGAGCTCCAGGACCCGAGAAGACAGGGTGGTACCGAAGCAGGCAACGCGGCGACCGGACCCGAGCCGAGGGAGGCGTACATAGGGGGCACCGGGGGGCTTGGGAAGGCAACTCTGTGCTTCGCCTTCCTTACCGGTAGCCAACAATGCTTCCCAGGAACAGCATCCTGCCAGCCTCAGCCCGCTGCTCCCGGGCCTTCACCCGCAGCTCCCCTCCCCACCCCCCAGCAGCGGCCGGGTTTCCGGCGGCCACACCCCGCCCCCTCGCTACTTGGCCTCCGCCATCTTGTCGGAAGCGGGAAGGATGCAGTGCGCAGGCGTGCGCCGAGGTTGCCGGCGTCCGCTAGCCTCGCGGAGAGGGAACTATATAATGCGCAGCCGTGTCGGCCGCTGCGCACGGCTGCTGTGTTCCGCTTTGGCGTCGCTGTCTTCTGCCTTGCACGGGTGCTGCCGGCTTTTCCTGAATTGTACTGCGGCCAGATTAATACACCCTTCTGCGCACCTCACAGTCATTCTGCAAAAACCTGTCTCGTGCCTACTATGTGCCAGGTCCCAGGCTAGGCGCTGATGATAGATTAGTAGAACTCGGCTCCAGCGCTAAAGATGCTCATAATCTAGTGGAAAAGCGAACTTTTTTTCTAGTGAAAGAGAGAGTAATTTCCTAAATTCTTGTTTTGTGACTGCACACGGCCTCCTCTCTCTTGACCCCGCAATTTTAATTCAAAACATACCTCTTCTAGGAAGTCCTCCCTGTCACACAGTTTGATCAGTTCTTTTACCTTGCGTTACCTCTTTAGCTTTATTTCATTCAGCATTAATTCAACAAATATTTGAGTGTCTGTTATATACTAGATATGATTCTAGGTTTATAGCAGTAAGTAATATAAACTCATGGGACTTACATTCTAGGGGAGAAAATAAACAATAAAAGACTAAAAGAAAACAAAATAATGCTCGATAGTGAAAAGGGATGGGAAGATAACAAACCACAAAAAGATGATGGAGAGTGAGAAGTGGTAGTTAGTGAGCGATCTCTTTCCAGAGATGACACTTGATCTGAGACCTGACTGACCATAGGGGCTAGAAGTCATGAGACCATCTGTGGCAGAACCTTCCAGACAGAGGAAAGAGCAAAAGCAGAGGCGTGAGGTGGGAATGAGACCAGCACTTAAGAGACAGAAAGAATAGGTGGCATGGACACCTGGGGAGGAAATGAGGTCAGGGGGAGGCAGGGGCATTGAGGCCATGGTATGAGTTGGAGTTTACTCCAAGCGGCCCCTCTGTCTCGGTGACACTGCCTGAACTACTCCTCCTCAGACACTTCTAGCTCCTGACTGCCTCACTGCACGTGCTGATTCCACTGTCTTGAAGACCCTTGCTCTGGTTCTTTACACATCTAGCTTGTCATCTTTCATGTTTCAGTTTAAATGTCACCTCAGAAAGGCTATCCTTCCTAAACTAAGTCTCCCTCCTGCCCTCTCATTAGTCTCTATCATTGCACCTGATCATTTCTTCCAGGGCACTCAACATATTTTTAAATTATATGTTCATTATTCTTCACTGGCTCCCCACTAAACTGTGAACTCCACGAGAGAGGGAAGATGTTTCATGTACCAGTGAATACCCCATGCCTAGCTCCATGCCTGGCATGGGTGGTCACTCAATATGTTTGTTGTATTCATGAATGTGGAAGTTTGTCAGCACCTAAATAGTCAATGGTATACTACATTGTTTTGCACTTGTTGGCTTTTAAAATTAAATGCAAGTCATTTCCTGTTTATGTCTCCTCTCCTAGATTATAAATAGGAATGAGAGAGAGAGGGGGAGAGAGAGAGAGAAAGAGAATGAGATGAAAAAGAGTAGGTGATGGTGGGGTAGTGGGCAGAGATTGTATTGCATATTTTTTTAATAAATGTATTTTATTTATTTTTGGCTGTGCCGGGTCTTCGTTGCTGCGCGCAGCCTTTCTAGTTGCGGCGAGCGGGGCTACTCTTTGTTGCGGTGTGCAGGCTTCTCATTGCAGTGGATTCTCTTGTTGCGGAGCATGGGCTCTAGGTGTATGGGCTTCAGTAGTTGTGGCTCGTGGGCTCAGTAGTTGTGGCTCAGGGGCTCTAGAGCTCAGCCTCAGTAGTTGTGCTGCACGGGCTTAGTTGCTGCGCAGCATGTGGGATCTTCCTGGACCAGGGCTCAAACCCGTGCCCCCTGCATTGGCAGGCAGACTCCTAACCACTGCACCACCAGGGAAGCCCTGTATTGCATATATTGATATTTGCAGAACTAGAAGGACAAAGGCTTCAATTTAATGGAGCACCTATTATATGGGCTGTGTACTCTGCTAGACACTTAATCCTCACTACACCCCTGCTAGGTAGTTATCCTTGTTTTTATACATAGAAAACTTTAGAGAGATTAAGTCACTTGCCCAGTGTTCTACATTAAGAGATAGTGCCGAGCCTAAAGCCCATGTCCTTCCCATCTAGAGAAACTGGATTTCGAGATGGGTTTGTTTGGTGATTTGAGTCTGTGTCATTAGCAGGCTTTCATTAGCGATTTCAGCTACTGCCACTTAAGAATCCCAATCATACTGCTATTCTTGTGCAGGATCTCAACAAAGGGCCTGATTGGAAACTGCTGTCATTCTTTTCTTTCAGACTAGAGCAGAGCTCATTTTACCATTTCCTTTTCATGTCTTTTTAAAATTTGTATTTCTTTTTATTAATAACTTTTATATGTTTGATCAAAGAGGAGATACAGAAAAATGGGTGCATTCCCTAAATGCTAGCTGCATCCCCTCAGTTAGGCTTGTTACTGTATGACTAACTCTTTCATCTAGGTTCCAAGTAATACTTTAGTCATCAAAGACAGTTCTCTGGCAAAGAGTGACAGGGTTACTGCAACAGTCACTTATCCCATCTACTCATCAGAATTATACACCATCGTTTGTATACTGTTAACTCACAATAACACACACTTGTCAACCAAACCCAGTTAGTCCATAAGCAAACCAAGTAGTGGGTGGGAATATATACCGAAAAAGACTCCTCCACCTTCTACCCCACTGTAGTATGATTCCTCCTCGGAATAAATCCTGGAATCAAGGCAATGTCTTTGGTTACTATGGTATTCTCTCCTCTTATGGTTAACATCTGTTATGGGTTGAATATTCCCCCACCCATCAAAAGATACGTTGAATTCCTAATCTCAAGTACTAACCAGTATGAACTTATTTGGGAGTAGGATCATTGCTGATGTAATTAGTTAAGTTAAAATGAGGTCATACTAGGGCTTCCCTGGTGGCGCAGTGGTTGAGAGTCCGCCTGCCGATGCAGGGGACACGGGTTTGTGCCCTAGTCCGGGAGGATCCCACATGCCCCAGAGCGGCTGCGCCCATGGGCCATGGCCGCTGAGCCTGCGTGTTGGGAGCCTGTGGTCCGCAACGGGAGAGGCCACAACAGTGAGAGGCCCGCGTACCGCTAAAAAAAAAAAAAAGAGGTCATACTAGAGTAGGGTGGACCCCTAATCCAATAACTAGTGTCCTTATAAGAAGACAGCCATATGAAGAAAGAGACACACAGGGAGAAAGCCATGTGATGACAAAGGCAAAGATTGGAGTTATGTAGCTACAAGCCAAGGAATACCAAAGTTTGCTAGCCAACCACTAGAATTTAGGAAGAGGCAAGCAAGGATTTCTCTACAGGTTTCAGAGGAAGCATGGTCCTCTCAATACCTTGATTTCAGATTTATAGCCTCCAGAACTGTGAGACAATAAATACCCATTATTTTAAGCTTCCCAGTTTGTGGCACTTTGTTACAGCAGCCCTAGAAACAAATATACCATCGTGTGTGTGTGTGTGTGTGTGTGTGTGTGTGTACATATATACACACATATATATATGTATATGCTAGGGCCTGAAGTAGAGGAAAGAGGTGGGGATGAGCAGTGAGGAGTTCTGGGTTACTGTCTCAATTTGGCAGCAACCTGCTGCAGGACTTTGGGGCCAGTCCCTCTACCCCACGGAGCAAGTCTCCTGATCTGCATGAACAGGAATTATGATAGCTGCTCTGTCTACCTCAGAGCTCTGCAGCGATAGCTAACAAGTGTTCCTCCAGAGATGATATAACCAAGATGACCTGACAGCTACTGAGAAACAATTATGCAAAAAAAACCAGGGTTCCTGCCCTGGGGAATTTTACAGTCTGGCTGAAGAGAAAGGTACTTTCCTGTGATAATATAACTAGCACAGGTCAAGTGTCAAGTGTGTAGTTTGGATCTGATTCACTGTTGATGTGAAAGAAGAATCATTGTGGACTGGGGTGGAGAGGAGAGAATTCATGAAGAACCTTAGCAGAAAAGGCATTCGTTAGAAGAATATTGGGTGCCTGTAGGATATACAGGAGCAACACTCAACATTATGCCCAGAACTGGTCCTGAGGAGCCACCCCAGTATCCACTGCTGGATACAGATAACCAAACCTGGGACCACCAACAGCACTTGACCTAGACACTGGATGATGTCACTGCTGCCCCTGGAAACAGATACAGTTACTATGCTGCCACTACTCTCATTAGAACAGAGGGTCACTGTGACTTCACCATGCTAGCTGTCAGTCCCAAGCCTGGGGACGAATGACTGACACAACCCAGTCCCGTGTTAACACTCTAGCTCAATGCTGTCCGATAGAAATATAATGCAAGCCATATACATAATCCTAAATTTTCTAGGAGCCACATTAAGAAAATTAAAGAAAAAGGGGAAATTAATTTTAACAACATATTTTATTTAAGCCAATATATCCAAAATATTATCATTTCAACCTGTGACGCTACTGCATTTCATGTGCTCCATAGCTACATGTGGCTAGTGGCTATCATATATGACAGCACAGCTCTAACTGATAGGGAGGCTGGGAGAATGACCGCATGGACTTTGGATTTCCATTGTGAGAGGTGGGCTCTGCTTCATGAGGAAGGCAACTTCCCAGACACCAGAAGAAGGTTCAGATGCAGTCTTGTGAATGGAAGACAAAGTTGAAGGAAAACAAAGACTGGATTGTAGAGAAAGGGAAATGGTAGTGTAAGGACTTTCATTATCAGTCTTATCCTGTAGTGACTGGGAACCACAGAGGGTTTCTGAACTGGGGAAATCCTTTGAAAAGTTTAAGGAAAGTACCATGCAGATACAGGTATAACTTCAAGAATACTAAAAGTGGAATTAGAATCCTGGATTTTAGTTATGCTTCCTATCTGTGCAGCCTTAGGCAGGTTGTCCCTCTGGATCTGTCTTCTCATCTTCAAGGATGGGGATGATGGTATCTGTCTCTCAGGCTTGTTGTGAGGATTATATGAAATATTGTATGTGAAAATGCGTGGCACCTACCAAGCATTCAATAAACGTTACTCAAATCTGGATGAATCTGAGTATTAGAGATCTAGATAAAGAGCAAAGAGGTTGAACTATTTCCCGAAAGCCAAGAGGAACATTCTAGAGTGAAAAATCAGAAATATGTATTTCAGATACTTCAATTCTGTCTTAGCTTGAACAAGTTAAAAAAATGTACTTGTCTCCTAAGTAGCCCATTTCTTCCTGGAAGCTTTTACTGGTCATTCCTGGCTGAAGGTGTTCTCTGTTTCCACAGTCCCGGGTCCTCCTTTGGGCAGTATGACATGGTGTGTAGGGCTCATGCCTCATCTTCTTCACCAGGTACATACATGAGGGCAGAATCCATGTCTCATTCATCTTTGTACCTATGCCCTACAATGTCTTGAACTGGAAGCATCCAAATAAACAAGATCAGCAAAATTTGATAATTTTAGAACTTGGTTGATGAGAACCATGAATATCCATTATACCATTCTCAGTGCTTCTGGGTATACTTGGAAACTTTCATAATAGTTAAGAAAAAAAAAAGACATCCAAGAAACTTCTGCTTCAAGATAGCAGACTAAGTACAAGTGTTTACCTCCCTTCTCTCTGTATCCCATTAAAATGTCAGCAGGGCTTAATTTTCAATGAAACTAATGAAGGTTAGGTTTCAAAGACGCCCATTTGCACAGGCCCTTTCCAAGGTCCTGGAAGGTGCCTTAGCAATATGCTCATGTGTTTGTACGATTTTCTAAAACCTGCAAAAGTAATATATTTCAACCACAATTGGTTAAGGGCATTGTCTCTTCCTACTCTGATTTCCCCTCTATCACAGTTCTCCTTGTGTCAGGTAGTATTAGAGTGGTTGGAGTCATTTTGGAATCCAGTTAAAGGGAAGTTGAGCTTGGGATACAATTTGTTAGAATTGAGTGGGAGAATAGTTATATGATTCACAGTCACTTCTGTGAGTAGTATTTTATTGCTAGCCATCCTTGCAGAGGAATAGCTTCCAGGAATACTCCTCCAGCCATTGTCTGACTTTCCCAGTATTGTAACACCAAGGTGCAGGGCCAGAGGTTGTGCTGCAATATGAATACATCCTATGGCCCTTGTACCAGAAGTACAGAGCCAGAAGCTAGTCTGTAGAAAATTCTTCCAAATTTTATATCTCCTATAAATGAAACCTAATAGAAGCATCCCCAAATGTGACTACAATCTTAAAAAATTACAAGTTGTCAAGCTAAAAAAAAAACTTATCAGTAATAAAAAATTTTTTGATCAACCATACTTGAAGAAACACTGAATGATCTTTTCAATTGATACAAATATGATAAAACAAAATCACTGTCATATGCAGAGGCAAGTAAAGAGAATCCAGACAAAAAATGTAGGGAAAAGTATTATAGAAGTATGTCAGGCAGTAAAATAATAAACATACTATATTGTTTTTTGGATTTTGTGATATTTGTGGATTTTATGTTGGCATTCCAAATGTATAATTTGTTGTGCTTTTTTCTCATTCTAAATTAATATTTACTTCCTTACTTAAATTTGTATTCAAATTTTCTATTTTTTTCTCTTACACAGGGACTCCAAAATTGATCTCTCATAAAACATTGATCCCTGAAATTATAATTGGGGACTTCAACATCCCCCTCTCAGCAACTGATAGAACTAAGAGTCAGAAAATGAGCAAACATATAGAAGACCTAAACAACACAATCAACCAACAGGATCTAAATGACATTTATAGACATTCTACCCACAATAGCAGAATACATATTTTTTTCTTCAAGCACCAATAATAGACCAAATGCTGGGTCAGAAAACAAATGTTAACAATTTAAGAGAATTGAAACTATACAAAGTATAGTATCTGACCATTATGGAATTGAATTAAAAATCAATAAGAGAAAGGCAAAAGGAAATTTTCCAAATACTTGGAAATTAAACAACACCCTCAAAAATCATACCTTTTTTGGAATTCCCTTGTGGTTCAGTGTTTAGGACTCTGTGCTTTCACTGCTGAAGGCCTGGGTTCAATCTCTGGTCAGGGAACTAAGATCCTGCAAGCCATGCAGTGCAGCCTAAAACAAAAAAATCACATCTTGTCAAAGAAAAAGTCTCAAAGGAAATTTAAAAGAATACACAGAACTGGGACTTCCCTGGTGGTCCAGTGGCTAAGACTCTGCGCTCCCAATGCAGGGGGCCCAGGTTCGATCCCTGGTCAGGGAACTAGATCCCATATGCCACAACTAAGAGTTCGCATGCCTCAACTAAAGATCCCACATGCCACAACTAAAGATCCCACATGCAGCAACAAAGATCCCGCATGCCACAACTAAGACCCAGAGCAGCCAAATAAATAAATATTAAAAAAAAAAGAATACACAGAACTGAATGAAAATAAAAATACAACATTTCAAAATTTCTGGGTTACAGCTAAAGTAGTGCTGAGAAGGTAATTTATGCATTAAATATTACTCAGAAAAATTAGAAAGATTACATTAGGAAAGTCTCATATCAATAACCTTAAGAAGCTAGAAAAAAGAAAGAGCAGAAATCAATGACACTAGAAAACAAAATAAAACAAAACAAACAAATGCAACAAAAAGCTAGTTAATAGACTTCCAGCAAGACTGCCAAAGGGAGAAGACACAAATCATCAATATCAGTAATGAAACAGTTTATCATTATAGTTCCTGCAGCCTTTAAAGGAGTAATAAGGGAATATCACAGACACCAATAACTTATAATTCAACAACTCGGAATAGATCAATTCTACACACCACCAAAACTCAAACAAGATGAAATAGAATAGTCCTATAACCATTAAAGAAATTGAACTTGTCATTATAATTCCCTGGAAAAAGAAATGGAGAATTCTTTCAAGTATTCTGAGAAAAATGAGCACCAATTTTATACAATCTGTTCAGAGAACAGAAGAGGAAGGAACACTTCTCTATTCACTTTATAAGGCCAGTATTACTATGATACCAAAATTAGATAAAGACATTACAATAAAGAAAACTACAGACCATCTCCCTTACACTTAGATGAAAATATCATCAACAAAATATTAGCAAATCAAATCCAACACTGTATTAAAAAATATACATGACCGAGTAGGACTTATTCCAGGTATGCCTGACTGTTTAACATTTAAAAAAAAAAAATCAATGTAATCTACATATCAATAGGCTAAAGAAGAAAAATCATATGATCATTATCAATTGATTCAGAAAAGCATTTGACAAGGTCCACATCCAAAACCTATTCATGACAAAACCTGGACCTGCTCCCTGACCAATAAGTGTACATAAAAGGGAAAACATCCATGAATGTTGAGAATGGGAGAGTGTTCCATCAGTTCATTAGAGATTTTTGACAAGTATCTGTAAGACAGGAAGTGACAGAAGAACCAAGGTGGAGGAAAGACTCCAGCCCAGAACATAAGGGGAGGAAGACTCCAGCGGAGGACCACGGCAGAGGTGGTTGCTAGTTCTTCTTGGAGAAGTCTAGCAAAGACACATTTAGCCAGTCATAGTTACAAACAGAAATGGGATATGGAGCACTGTCAACACTAGTGCTTCCCAACCATTTTTATGTCATGGCACATGTGGGAAATAATAATATGTGTAAGGGATGGTTTTAAGGAAGTGATTTCAGATCAACAACTTTCATATGACTTTGTCTCTAAAACTGATTTGCCTGAGAAGGCATCCAGAGTCATACTGGTTCTCTTTCTCGACTCCATTTTCACAATGGGTATCCCACCACTTTACCAAAGAGAAGCAAGCATTTCTCAATGATTCATTGCCCTGAATGCCAAGCAAAAGAATAATTTAACATTTATTAATGCCCTATTAATTCCCCCAGTCCATCTCATTAAGACATTGATTTCTAATTTTACTTTTTGTGCTGATAATTTTTCTTTAATCAATAAGAATAATTTTAAAACACATTACCTTATGCTTACAAAAATAAAAATATAAGAAATTAAATTAAATTTGTTTCTAGCAGAGAAGTATGATAGGATTATTAATAAAGATTTTCAGACACTTCCACTTCTGGATAAGATGGAGTAATAAGTACCAGGTACACCCTCAAGCTTTAAACAACCCCAAACTGGATGAAATATGTGAAGCAATGTTTTTGTTTGTTTGTTTGTTTTTGAGGCACTGGACACCTGGCAGTGGAGAACAGTGAGCCCTGAAAGACAGGAAGCAAATATCATACCTTAGATGTTTCTCTTCCTTGTTTGCTCTAAGGAGGCCAGCTGCCACGTTGTGAGCTGCTTTATTGAGAGACCCATATGGTGTGGAACAGAGGAGGGCTCTGGCCAAAAGCCAGCAAGATACTGAGGTTCTTAGTCCAACAGTTCACAAGGAATGCAATCCCACAACAATCATGTGAGTGAGCCTGGAAGTGGATCCTCTCCCAGTCAAGCCTTCAGATGATACCACAACCTTGGCTAACAGCTTCATAGAAAGACCTTGAGCTACAGGGAGCCAAGTAATTCATAAACTATGCTCAACTTCCTGACATATAGAAACTGTGAAATAATAGCTATTGTTTTTAGCTGCTAAGTCTTAGAGTAATTTGTTACACAGCAACAGATTAATACAGGAAGAAGATTAATACATGAGAAGGGATATATTCCATTTCTAACACTGCTGGAATTCGACAAAGAGCAGGCTTAAAAATCTTCATCACATAACTAATTACACATTTTAACTCTTTGCCTTCTATCTCTTGTATCTGCTTCAACTTTTCATTCATAATAGAATAAACTGACATTTATCTAAGCTCCACCTATTCCTTAAAGCTTTCCAACTAAAGTGACTAAATGTAATAAAGTAAGCAGTCAGAGATTCTGTGTTTTTCCATCTAATGATAGAAAAAAAGAAAACACTCCATCTGGGTAGAAATTGATAATTAGCCATATCCAATTCCTGGACATCTGGCTTTTAAATGAAACTGAACATAGTAATGTTTGTTTCCAGGGGCATTCTTTTACCGAAAATGCAACTTATTCTTTTGGTCTTTAAAGCATAACATCAATACACTTTTAAATATCAAGTTACCAAAGATTTGTCTCAATTTTTTTACATATTACCATGGTGTTACATGTTTATTGTATAAAATTTGTAAACCACAGAAAATTGCAAGAAGAAGGAAAGAAACCTCACCATCCAAGATAATTGTTCACATTTTGATGACTATCTTCCCATATTTGACTTTAAAAATAAAAGGAATTTCAGAATAATATATTTTCCCTGAACAACAAATCCTCATTAGCAACAAGAGAATATTTTAATGGATGAAATTTAATGAAGAACACCAAACCATTTATGCCACTGAAATCCACATCCATTTTCTCATACAGTTTAAGATGTGGCTGATGACATTGACATTTTAGCCCTGACAACCAGTCTGAATGGCTCAGGGAAATATCCCACAAGGCTAAAGCAGCCCTGGCTGCTTTTGAGGGTAGTGGCGCTTGGGGAAGCAACATAAGTTTGCACCCATTCTCCCTTCATACTGCCTCTGCTGCTGCAGAATCTGTGGTGGGGCAGGGGCCCATAGTCTTGCACTCGGATACTTAATGGGCTGGAGCCAGCTCAAAGAAGTGCTAGAAAACTGATTGTTAAATTTCAGGAATTTTGTGAGCTAGTTCTTAAACACAGTTATTATTAAAAATTCGATGATGTAAGCTTTCAATTAAATAAATTACACTCAGAGCAAAAGTCATACTCAAAACTCATCATTTTAACTTATTTTACTACATTTTGCTGTTGCCTGTGTTCCTGATGCTGTTTCCATCTACTGTATCTGGATGGTGGAAATAGTGTATAATGGTGTGCTGGAGGACTTCTCTTTGTCCAGTGATTTCACGTTGGTAGTTTGGAATTGTTCAGTGTGAGAGTATTTAAACCGTGGAAATAGAAGGATGCTCCAAATTTGGGCTCAATTTATTGTTTTGTTGATTGTATAGTGATGGAGAAAATGTTAATACTGTAGATTAAACTTAAAAACATGTCGTGTCTATAGCTGTTACATTGTGACTAGCACAAAGTTCAAGGAACTATTCCTCCAGTATTCAAAAACTATTATCAAATTCATCCAAGTCACTCAGGTCATTGATGAATAATGAGTCAAGTTCCAACACATATCTTTGTTGTTTCACTTTCATCTTAATCATTAATGTCAGTGAAAATAACAGCCAGGATTCTTGTCAAAACTACACTTGTTTGTTATTTACAATGGTATGTTGGCTACAGATACAAAAGTTCAGCAAAAATCAATGAAACATTCACTGGGAATCAATTGGCTATATGGAATTCACACTAAAGAATAATGTATATTCTATTATTATTTATAAACTATGTGTTCTATATCCTTTATATCAGTAGAATTTAAAATAAATCTGTGTGTGCATTCATGTGTGTGTTTCAGAAAGCTCATTGTTAATCATTTACTAATACACTTCTGTTCAGAGCAAATGCTTCCCTTTGCCCCACTCACCATAGCCTCCAGCAGATCTCTTTCAGCTAGGCACAGACTGATAAATCAATAGGGAAAAGGAGTGAAAGAAAAGAGCTGGGGGAAAAGCAGAAAGAGGAGGAAGAAATGGAAAAGAAATAAAGGAAAGAGAAAGTTCTCCTTGTCTTGTCTTTGAACATCAGTCAGCAGCTGTCTACGAGAAAGGAGACAAACCATTGCACAACCCGTGTGGCCTGAAATAAAACATGTGTGGGGTTAGCTGGCAACCCCACTTGTAGAGAGCTAAGAAGCCAGCAGTCTCCGTCAACAGTGACCATACCAACTCTGGGTCAGAGGTTGTTTTAGGGTTTTTTTGTTTGTTTGTTTTTAACATTTAAAAAATTTAGGTATAATTTATACACAGTAAAATTCCTCATAGAGTACAGTTCTATGAGTACAGTTCTATGAGTTCTAGTCATGTAACTACCGCTGCAATCAAGATATAGAATAGTTCCATCATCCCCCCAAATTCACTTAAGCCTATTTGTGATCAACCCCTCTCCCCATCTCCAGGTGCTGACCAATGTTTCCTATCCCTCTGGTTTTGTTTTGTTTTCCAGAATGACATTTAGAAGGACTCATATAGTATGTAGACTTTTGAGTCTAGCTACTTTCACTTAACATAATGTATTAGAGATTCCCTCATGTTGTTGCATGCATCAGTAGTTCATTTCTTTTTATTGCAGTATACAGATTGCAGTATACAGTACCACAGTTTGTTACCCAGTCACTGGTTGAGGAACACTTGTGTTGTTTTTAGTTTAGAATGATTATGAATAATTCCACTTGTTTATTTACTTACTTAAAGACCTTTTTGGAAGAGCAATTTAGGTTCACAGCAAAATTGAGAGGAAGGTACAGAGATTTTCCACATATCCTCAAACACCTCCCTACATGAATCAACTTCTGCATTATTAGCATTACTCACCAAAATGGTACATACATCTGTTACCAAGTATGAAACTACCGTGACACATCACAATCACTCAAAGTTCATATTTATCTTAGGTTCACACTTGGTATTGTACATTCTGTGGGTTTGGACAAATGTATAGTGACGTATAGCCATAATTAGAATATCATACAGAGTATTTTCACTGCCCTTAAAATCCTCTGTGCTCTGCCTATACCTTTACCACCCCTTCCCAAGAAACAGTGATGTTTCTATTATTGCCATAGAGTTGTCTTTTCTAGAATGTCATATGTTTGGAATCATACAGTATGAAGCCCTTTCAGATTGGCTTCTTTCACTTAGTAATACACATTTACGTTTCCTCCATGTCTTTTAATGACTTGATAGTTTATTTCTTTTTAGTGCTGAATAGTATTCCACTATATGGCTGTATTACAGTTTATTTATTCATTCATCTACTAAAGTACATCTTAGTTGTTTCCAAGTTTGGGCAATTATGAATAAAGCTGCTATTAACATCTGTGTGCAGGTTTTTGTGTGGATATGTTTTCAATTCCATTGAGTAAATACCAGCATGATTAATGGATTGTATAGTAAGAGTAAGAAACTTACAAAACTTAGTTTTGTAAGAAATTGCCAAACTGTCTTCCAAAGTGGCTATACCATTTTGTATTCCCATCAGCAATGAGTAAGAGTTCCCATTATTCTACATCCTTGCCAGCATTTGGTGTTGTCAATGTCCCAGATTTGGTCTTTCTAATAGGTGTGTAGTGGCACTTGTTTTTTATGATTGAGTCTAGAGAACTCTTTACATATTCTGGATACAAATCTTTTAAACGACATGCATTTTACAAATATTTTCTCCCAGTCTGTAGCTTGTATTTTCATTTTGTGGTGTCTTTTGAAGAGGAGAAGTTTAAAATTTTGAAATCCAAATTATCAGTTGTTTTTTAAATAAAACATGTTTTTGGTGTTATATCTAAGAAAATTTGCCTAACTCAAGGTCAAAATGTTTCTCCTATGATTTCTTCTAGAAGTTTTATAGTTTATAGGTTGTACATTTATGTCTATGATCTATTTTTGCATAGAGCACAAGATAAGGGTAGAGGTTCCTTTTGTTGTTGTTGTTGAACATGGATGTTGTAATTTGCTCACCAGTTCCCAGGGGTTAGTAAATTCCTGAGACAGGAAGCTTGGAGGAAGGCTCAGGCCTATTCTTCTTCTACCTTGAACTGGAGGGAATGGGAAGGCAGGCAGGTGCTAAGAAAGAGAGGCATTGTTTCCTTTCACTCTAGTGGCAGGAATAAAAGGCTTTAAGAAAATTATTATTGAAGCAAGAAAAGTCTTCTATTACAGGGCTATCTTTCCTCCTATACTTGTTCACACACACACACACACACACACACACACACACACACACACACCATAACCAGGTGTCACTAATCTAGTATTCTGAGGCGGAAGAGAGGTCAATTATCTTTGTAAAAATATTTTATGCTGGGATGTAGAATGGAGGTCACTTTGAAATACAATAACATCATCTCTTCTTTTGTGTGCAGTTTCATTTCACAAGTAATAGGTTTTTTTTTCAAACAGAATTTGCTTTGACCTAATCCTTTAAATTGTACATGCAACCAAGCAATATGTGAGTACAAAGGTGAGTACATATTAATTCTAAAATTGATTCTATTTATTAAATGTTTTACTTTTCTCAAATGCTTACTGTAGTGTATTATTTATGTTTCAAACCCCTTTACTCATCCATGCTGTCTCAGTAAAACCTTAAGAGCATAGCATTACATTAATCTCCACAGCAATTAATATCATAAACCCCAGATTATGGCTTTGTTACTAAATGTAGCAGATGGGAGACAGAGCTGAGAAAACTAAAGCTCCCTTCAAAACATGGTATTTTAAAAACTGTTATTAAAACTGATAGTGGAGGGAATACAGGAGTAGTAGCTCAAAGTCACTTGCATAATATTTACCTAAATTCCTTATTTACTTCTAAGAAATGTGCTTAGGGCCAAAATCTTATTTCACAAATTAGCTCATAGGAGTTACATAAGAATGAAATAGAACATTTTGGCAAAATCTCACCATAAGGAGCTACTTGGATGTATTGTTTCTAGGTGTATTACCCATAAATTTCTATTACAAACTGGCTTTTCAGGTATTAAACACAGAAGATGCTGGACTTGCCTTTAGTAAAAGAACAAAAGGGCCCCTTTGGGTACCAGAATTTAATTAGTTTCTGGCTGAGGTTGGAGAAACATGATGCCCACCATTTATTCCTGCTGGAGGAGATAGAAAGTTACAGGGGAAGAGAAGAGGGGGAGAGGGCTCCATTGCTGTACTTAGAACCATCAAATCCTGATGCTAGGAATTTAGGAAGAGCATCCCTAGAGAGCACAGAGCTTCCCTTTCTTGGTGCTTTCTGAAACAAAGGAAACAAGCCAGATCTCAGATGGACTCTTGTCCTGGACTGAAAAGCTTGCAGAGGGCAGGGTGGCAGTGAGGGTGGTAGCATGGATTGGTTTAGTTTCCACTTCTGCCTCTAGCTCCTTGGCTGAAAGCTTTTAGACTTAGGGGACGAAAGACTTCTGGGTCCCTAAGGTCCCCAGTGAACCATTTGGGCGGGGTCATCCCAAGCAGCATTTGACTAAAATTACCTGAGTGTCAGCTGGATCAATGTGATTCTGAAAATTGAGGCAAATTGCCAAATAATTCTGTTCAAACATACAGCTGGCTGACGCAAAAGTAGTCTTTTTGGCTTATCTTTGATAACAATAAAAGTTATTCACATCATTTAGTAAGTATACGTGAGAATTAAAATAATTTTTTTAGGAAAATGTATATATTAATGTGGATGAAGTTGTTAGAATACATTTATCCACAGCATTTACTAAGAGCAGATGACAATGTCTAAAAGACAGACTCTGATGGCAAAATTATAGAGTGAAGTATGAAATCTACACATACCTTAATCTTAGGGGTAAGAGTCATAATGGTGACTTCCTCCATTGGGCTGTTAGGAAGCATGTAATATTCTGGGTAAAAGGGGGCTCTTTGAGGCAATCAGTGGCTCTAATATACCAAGAATACCACACATCTTTCTTTAATTTTCGATCTGAGTTTACTAGGCTGAAGTTAGTGTTGGTATTAGTTAGTGAAGGTATTATTCTAATCTATATCCAAAGAGTTTACAATTCCTGGGCTCACAGAGCTCATGCTACTGCAAATTCCATCTTGTCATTCCACTATGTACTAGAGTGACGTGAGCTTTGCACTGGGCAAAGCTTCAAAGAGTTGGCAAGAAAATGAAGGGCCTGCCCCAAAGAATGTCCTGCTTCAGCCTCCACTGAGGAAAAATTCTTCAGTGGAGCATACCAGCTGCCACAGAAAAGCAGAAGTACAAAATCCCTATCAGTGAGCCTAGAACCCACACTGTCCAACTTGAAAGTACATTGGTATTTGTTGAAGCTCACTATAGAACAGGCTATTGCCAAGTTCTCATGGTAAAAGACAAATAGAATCTTTTTTTTATTAGAAAGAAATGTTCATAATAAATATGATACGTTTAAAATTGGATTTTATTGTGAAGATAGACTATTTTTTTTTAAGGTTAGCATTATCTTAATTTAAACATCTACAAAATGAGCTTCTTCCTTTGTACGTTCAGTGACTCTAGCTTATTTTCCCCAAATACATCACATAGTCAAACATTCCCACCAAGCTAAGAATAGGAACAAGCTGTTAGTAAGAGGGAGTGATGGGTGGGGACTAGACCTGCCAAGACTTAATGATTATAAATGATCCTAAGTTTAAAAAGGCAGAGATTTGGGCTTCCCTGGTGGTGCAGTGGTTGGGAGTCTGCCTGCCGATGCAGGGGACACGGGTTCGTGCCCCGGTCCGGGAGGATCCCACATGCCGCAGAGCGGCTGGGCCGGTGAGCCGTGGCTGCTGAGCCTGCGCGTCCGGAGCCTGTGCTCCGCAACGGGAGAGGCCACAACAGTGAGAGGCCCGCGTACCACAAAAAAAAAAAAAAGGCAGAGATTTCCCCCCACTCCATTGTGTTATAACATCTTGCAACAGTAGCACAAATGCTGCTTTGATTTACAACAAAATGGCAGTATTCCTTAGGTCTGGTGACTTAAAGAAGGAATTCTCCCCTGACCTCCTCCTGTAGTGGGGCAGAGTGGGGCAGAGTGGTCCAGATGCAGCTCTCTTGCCCTTTGACTTCTTCAAAAGCAGATAACTGATTTTTTAAAATATCATGCTTTTCTTGTTTCTGATTAAGCAAAATGAAAGTTTATTACAAAGAGAATGTTGATTGGCTATTCCTCATCTCTGGTGAAGATGGAGAACGAGGAATAGGGTTCAACTTCATTAGAAGGAATTTAGGGTTGACAGAGGAAGAATTTCGTGAATCCAGGAGTTATGAGGCACAGAGCGGATCCTGATGAATGTGCTTTTCCTGTCCTTGGAGAACTTGCAGGAACAATAAGACATACATTCACGGGGAGAACTTGCAGGGACAATATGGCATACATTTAGGAGGAAGGAGGGGTGATAACTGTAGGAATGGAATCAGGAATGCAAAATATTAGTTACGGAATAACAGGCCGCTCAGTTGCTAAGGAATCCTAAAAATAGGGATGAGTGACTGGCTGAGAGGGGTGGAGAGGAGTAGATATTTCCGTGGGTTTCATCGGGCAGCCCAGACCTGACAAAGGCAGTGCAGAGCTGCTTCTGCAGCTGCAGCAACAGAGCAGCAGTGAACATGCGCAGCTACCTGACCGCCAGCTATCTTGCAGTTATTCTCCACAGTGGCTGCACTTTCTTCCCGTGCAGGCCGGCCCCAAGGAACAGAGACCTCAGACCCACAGTAAGGGCTGGAGGCTCAGGTCCTAGAGAACAGGGGTCCAGCGCTCCTCCAAGAACTGTACCCATTTACACAACCCCTGTCCCACTCCCATCTACTTTTCACACTGATCCTCCAACTTGGAAATATTTTGGATTACAGACTCACACCCCTCTTTCCACAGGATGTAAAGCTGACTATTGGGGAAGTGATGAAAGGAATCTCAGGGTAAGGAGTAGGGTGGCAGATTTTATTTTAGAGGAAAGTAGTTTTTGTTTTCATCCTGGACAGGTGACCTTTTCAGTCTGATGATTTCTAGTCTGATGATAAAATATTTTAAACAAATTTCACTGCATATCAAATAAATGGAGACACTCCCTAGGGAATGTGCCTGCATAGTTGCCACATCCTCTAACTGACAGCCTATCAATACTGTGCTACTGTTTTTCTCTAAGAGAAGTTCCTTTAGAGACTGTGACTTTCATCTGTTATTTCCTGCTTGGTGGTGTTTAAAAACATTCTGATGTTGCTATAAGGAAGCACTTTGCTCACCAGTTTATTTTTCTTTTGTTGATGGTAAAGCATGGCAGAAATGCTATTTGGTCGCTGTGTGGACACTGGGCAGATGGCAGGAAAATGGAGAGAGGTGGGGACACATGGTAGAGGACATCAATTGTGAAACAGAACCCAACTCTCCTCCTCTGAGCAGGTGTTGCTACAGGACACAGCAGGTTGGGCTCATGTTCTCTGAATGCCTTTGATGCCTTTGTCCATTCTTTAAAAAACTGGCCCCCAGAAAGAAAGCTCAGGGCTGTTTCCACAGATTTCTACTTTAACCTTGATAGCAAAAATATTAGTTCGTGGGCTTGGAGGCTCACTTAGTGACTTTCTGTTTGTGGGGTTACACAAAGGACACCCGAACACACAGGAAAAAATTATTGCCCTAAACTTTCACTGAGATTCTTTTTTTTTTTTTTTTAGTCATTATCTCTCTCTGAAAGGCTCTGTTAAATTCAAAAAACAAAAATAAGAAATCCTTAGTAGGAAAGAACTATTATCAGTATTAGACATTATAACCTTACAGTCTGATGACAAACTAATGGGGTATAGGATACAGAACAGCTTTTTTCATTTTTAAAACTAAATATAATTTAGATTCAGTAAACTTTAGCCCTTTTAATGTCCAGTTCTGTTAGTGTTGACAAAAAACACAGTCACGTAACCAGCACCACAAACAAGGTAATATGGAACACTTCCATCACAGCAAAAAAATTCGTCTATATCCCTTTGTGTCAAACCATTCTCCATTCCTTAGCAACCACTGATCTGATAGGTTTGTCTTTTCCAGAATGTCATATAAATGGGCACATATAATATATAACCTTTTAAATCCGGCTTTATCACTTAGCATAATTCGAGATTCATCCATGTTACTTTCTGTTTCAATAATTTGTCCACTTGTATTGCTGAATAGTATCTCACTGTATGGAGGTACCAGATTTTGTTTATTCATTGCCCAGTTAAGGGACTGCTGTGGACTGAATTGTGTCCCCCCCAAAATTCATATGTTGAATCCCTAACCCACAATATAATTGTGTTTGGAGATAGGGCCTTTGGGTTAAATTGATTATAAACTTAATTAAGGTTAAGCGAGGTCAAAAGGGTGGGGCTCTAACCCGATAGGGCTGGTGCCCTTATAAGAAGAAGAAGAGACACAAGAGTTCCCTCTCTGAGCACACACACTGAGGAAAGGCCATGTGAGCACACAGAAGGAAGGCGGCCATCTGCAAGCCAAGAAGAGAGTCTTTACCAGAAACTGAATCAGCTGGCACCTGGATCTTGGACCTTCCATCTTCAAGAACTGCAAGAAAATAATTTCTGTTGTTTAAGCTACCCAGTCTGTGGGATTTTGTTACAGCAACCTCAGCAGACTAATACAGGGACATTTGGGTTGTTTTTATTTTTGTAATTATGAATAAAATTTTTAAATTTAATTTTTAGAAATAGCTAAAACACCTTCTTGTGGCTCAAAATTGTAAACAGTAATATTGTAGCAAATCCAATAGATGGGCTTGTTCAGCATATATACCTTATTGTACTGCACAGCACTAACACAGTGTATTATCAAATTTCTTTTTTTTTTTTTGCCAATCTAATAGGTGAAAAGTATCGTCAGTGTATTTTAACTGAAATTTTTTTCATATGTTTAGGAGCCCTTTATATTTTCTTTTCTGGTGAACCATTTATCTCTTTTGTCCCTTTTTCTATTGGTCTTTGGTTTTTCATTCAGCATCTTATTTGTAACTGCTATACTAAGTTAATTAGCTATGTGTTTATAATATGATTTGCAAATTCTTTTTCCAAGTTTCTTTCTTTTATTTGATTTTAGCATGTACTTTAAAATTATGTTTAATGTTTTTGTGTTATAGTTTATAAAGGCCTTTACCATTCTGAGGATTTTCTCTCTTTTTATCATTCTTATATTGCTTACTTTTTGGTAAACGTTTACTTCTTTGATCCATTTGGAATTTATCTTGGTATAAAGGAAAGGTAAGGGTCTGTGGGGAGTTGATTCTCCATGGATCTCTCATGTTTCTGTGCATCTTGTGACAGCTTTTGTTCTGAACTATCTTTTCAAGGATGTTTGTATAATAATCAGCCTTGGGAGACAGAAATAGTGTTTTCCTCCATGTCGAAGGGCAGATTTGTTTGTTGTCCAGCGTGATAAAGGTAACGTTTCCCTTTGGATCAGATTTGCTAGCAGTCCCCTTATAAGATAGAGAATTGCCTACGCTCAGAGTTCCTCAACCATGACAAAAACCCACTGTGTATGCAGCTTCCATCTGGACCAAACTCTGCATTACCTAGGGAGCAAGACGAACTAACACAATCGTGAAGCTCATGCTTCTTGCTGGTCCATGAGCAAGAAAATCTTTTGTCTCTGACCTAGGAGTCTCATGTCTTCTGACAGCATCTATGAAAACCTAGCAGGCCAACTTGTTAGCTTACAAGCAGGGTAAAATCTCAGACTCATCACAGTTCTTGACAGGAACTGCCTCTAATTTTTCCATATGGCTGTTACCCCATCACTATTTTTTTTGCAAGTGGGGAATAGTTCCTTTTTTCCCAACTGATTCTAGATGACAATTTTGTTGTATGCTAAATTCTTGTATGAGTTCAGGTTCATTTCAAGCTCAGATTCTATTCAGTCAATCTGTCTATGTGTGTGCTAAAAATTATTGAGACTATATAATGTTTAACATCTGGTGAAATAAATTACCACTTACACTCTTATTTCCCAGGAATTCCCTGTAACTTCCCACATGATTGTTCTGCTCATGAAATTTAGAATCAACTTATCCAGTTTTTAAAAAATTCCTTGTATTTTATTAATGACAGTGTCAGACTTATAACTTAATTTAGAGAGGATTAACATCTTTATGATGTTGAGTCTTCCCATGCAGGAACATGCTATGCCTTTCTTTTCATTCATTTTTTTCTTCAAACACATGAGCTCTGTTGATTTGTGTATGTGAATTTTATACCCTGCTATTTAAAGAATTTTCTTACTATTTGTTGTAGTTTTTCAGTACTTTCTTGGATTTTTAAGTTTTACAATTATAGTAACTAAAATGTAGATAATTTTATTTCTTCTTTTAACACCTCTAAATCCCTTCTTCTTTCTGTTTGGTTTGTCTACTGCCTCAGAAATAATGTTACATAATTGCAATGGTAGCTAATATTTACAAAACATTTACATGCACCTATCAATTACTTTGTTCCTATCAACCTGTTAATACCTCATAGCAAGCAGCCTTAAGATTGTAAGTATTATCATTACCCCATTTACAGAAAGGGAAACTCAGCAGAGAAATATTAAGTAAATTGCCCACAGTCACACAGGTTCTAGGTGGCAAGGTTGGGATTTGAACCTTGGTAGTGGTAGTTGAATACCAAAGTCCACAAGATTTACCAGTTACTGCAAGACCTCTTAAGAGAAGTGTGAGTAAATAAATATCCTTTGTTTCTGACTCTGGTGGAAATAATCCTGGTGGTTTCCCATTAAGTATGATGAAGGCTTCCAGGTTAAGACAGATCTACTCAGTCATGTTAGGGATTGAGAGTTTTTATGAAGAATAGATGTACATTTTTTTCAAGAGCTTTTCCAGCATCAGTGTAGGTAATATTAGATGACTTTTCTTACAAGATCTATTAAAATGAATTAAGTTAATAGAGTTCCTAAAATGGACTTACCCTTGCATCTCTGGAATGAAACCCACTTGGACTTGGTGAGTTATTCTTTTGATGTATTGCTAGATTTGTTTGATAATATTTAATTTATAATTTCTGCATTGTTATTAACAAGTGAATAGGCACAGTTTGACAGTAGAACAAATTCTGGTGTAGAGAAAGTTTTAGTTGGAGACCCCTTAGTGAAGAGGAGGGGCACGTGGTTGATGGCAAGCAGAGGAGTACGACAGCTGTGTGTTCTCATCAAAGGAATTGATGAGGAGATTGAGGAATTCCCAAGCAATAAGAAAAGCATTAAATAGGAACTCTACCTACTTTATACTAGTTCCGTAAGAAATGGTTTCAAATCATTCAAAGCAAATGTTCCTATACCTCCTATATTTTTCCTATACCTCCTATTGTACGCTTTCTATTTAAAATATTCTAGGGCCTTCCCCGGTGGTGCAGTGGTTAAGAATCCGCCTGCCAATGCAGGGACACAGGTTCGAGCCCTGGTCTGGCAAGATCCCACATGCCGTGGAGCAACTAACCCGTGTGCCACAACTACTGAGCCTGCAATCTAGAGCCCATGAGCCACAACTACTGAGCCTGTGTGCCACAACTACTGAAGCCTGTGCACCTACAGCCTGTGCTCCACAACAAGAGAAGCCACCGCAATGAGAAGCCCGCACACCACAATGAAGAGTAGCCCCTGCTTGCTGCAACTAGAGAAAGCCTGTGCACAGCAATGAAGACACAACGCAGCCAAAAAAAAAAAAAGTAATTAACTTTAAAAAAGGAAAGCACTAAAAAATAAAATAAAATATTCTACTGGTCAGAAGGGAAAATCCAGCTAGAATTCTAGTCACACCATTACATTATTAGTTACTAATAAAAGGATAATCATTTGATAACTGAATCATTCCCTAATGATTCATTCCCCTATGATGATGCATAGCTCTCTGCTCTTTAATGAGCTACAAAGCCATAAATGAGAATAACTGAGGGTCCATGGCTAGACCACAAGGGTTCATTTCATCATGGAGAAAAATTGAAGAAATGCCAGAATGAGAAAAGATGAATAAGTTGACAGCTGTCAAAGTAATGATACTAACTGCCCTTAAGTCCTTTTTATGACTAGTTCTGCCTAAAATAATTCAGTATTGGAAATGCTCAATTCCGTCCTTCCACCAAGGGGAGAATACAGTTCAGTTCCTCTGACGGAGTCCTCTGCTGTTTCCTCAGGGTAGTGTTTGTTAGATGAGAGATGATGGGGCCATCTGTATCAGAATCCCCTAGGTGTTTGCTAAAAAGCAGGGTGCCCAGGCCCTACCTGGGGTGAAACTCTGAAATATAAAATTGTTAAAGTCAGATCATTCTGATGCAGACAGTCCTAGGACCTCATTTTCAAAAACTGTTCCTTAAAGATGGTTAATTTCTCCACTCTACCTTTTGTAGAATCAAAGCAAAATGCCATATTTTATTTTATTTATTTTTTAAATTAATTAATTAATTAATTTATTTTGGCTGCGTTGGGTCTTTGTTGCTGTGAGCGGGCTTTCTCTAGTTGTGGCGAGTTGGGGTTACTCTTTGCTGCGGTGTGCGGGCTTCTCATTGCAGTGGCTTCTCTTGTTGTGGAGCATGGGCTCTAGGCGCATGAGCTTCAGTAGTTGTGGCACGTGGGCTCTGTAGTTGTGGCTCATGGGTTCTAGATCGCAGGCTCAGTAGTTGTGGCACACGGGCTTAGTTGCTCCGTGGAAAATGCCATATTTTAAATTTATCATGACTTAGATCCAAGGCCTGCTTCCCAGAAAGATGCATACAGATGGCCTACGATACATTTATGCAGACAATGCATACACATACTGTGACCATTTCATTATTTTTATGCAGAGAAAACCAGACAATTTGATATTACTGAAACAAATTCACCTAAAGGTAGACAACTGACCTTCCAGGATCCATGGGTTTCTCTGCATAAAACCTTTCAGTCAAATCCTAGATGTCAAGGATGCTAAATGACTGCACATCCTTTCATACCTTTTAGTGGGTTGAACGCTGAAGGGAAAATTTCCTGTGGGCGTCGCCATGGGGCATTACAGGAAGACAGCTGTCCCTGGCTTCTGGTCAACAATCTGCAATGAAAAACGAATGTTTTAGTATTTCTGAATAATCTGCTTAATAATTGGGAAAGCAGAACCCATCTTCTGATGCTTACTAAGCATTTCTGGCTAGTAATTTGGACACATTTATCATCTCTGACATTGCCTAATGGAGCTATCTACTACCCTCGTGCATGTTGAAAATGACTGGATGAAGTGTATGCATTCTGAGCTCTACAATAAAGTGTGTGCCCCACAGATGGAAGCAGACCACCTTGGGCAGCCAGCATAAAAATTTAAACTAACCAGTTCTCCGGGAGCTATTCAGTGCGGGTATTTGTTATTTTAACCTCTTAAGTAAAATCTCAGATCTTTCAGGGCTGGTCTCTAGGAGTTAAAAAAGGTTTTAAATCCCAGACTGTCAAAATATATTCCAGTTTAAAAAAATATTCCATTTTAAACTGAGTGGGAAACAAACACTAGAAATTAGTTGAAAGGAACACTGTGATTGCTTTACCCAGGTCTCAATTCTTGAACCTGGAGAAAGTGGTGATACTAGAAAAATGTGACTTATTAAGACAGTATAGATAGTTTTAAAACTACAATAAGAATCTCTGATGATACAGAGTGAAGTAAGTCAGAAAGAGAAAAATAAATATTGTATAATATCGCTTATATGTGGAATCTAGAAAAATGAGACAGATGAACTTATTTGCAAAGCAGAAATAGAGACACAGATGTAGAGAACAGATGTGTGGATACCAGCTGGGGAAGGGGGAGGTGGGATGAACTGGGAGACTGGGATTGACATATGTACACTACTATGTATAAAATAGATAACTAGTGAGAACATACTGTATAGCACAGGGAACTCTACTCAATGCTCTGTGGTGACCTAAATGGGAAGGAAACCCAAAAAAGAGGGGATATATGTATACGTGTAGCTGATTCACTTTGCTGTACAGCAGAAATCAACACAACATTGTGAAACAACTATACTCCAATAAAAATTAATAATAATAAAAAAAGACAACAAGTAACGTGTTGATCAGGATTATGGAGAAAAGGGAACACCTGTGCACTGTTGTTGAGAAAATAAATTGGTGCAGCCACTATGGAAAACATTATGGAATTTCCTCAAAAAATTAAAAAGAGAACTACCATATGACCCATCAAAAAAATAAAATAATATAAAATAAAAAAATATTTCATATAAAAAAAAATCTCATCATGATGATGATGATGATAAAGAAGAAGAAGAAGAAAAATAATTGATGGAAGTTTTGGTCCATAATATCTTTAGTAAGTCTGATTAGAAATACATGGCCCCTAAATTAAGAAAAATAAAGGGGAGGGCGGGTGGCAGGCAGCCAGAGAAAGGAAGAATCCAAGATCCATGCTTATATTTTGTCCTTAAATTCATCCACAAAATGGCATAAATCTTGTAAAAGAAAGGTAAGCAGTGGGTTTTCATTGGTGCAGTCAAGTATGTACAGGCTCCTTCTAACTGAGGAGAGATAATTCTAGGAGACAGGCTGCTTTTGCTGTAGGGGCATGTTCACTACTCTGATTATAAACTTTGGCATGATAAGTGTTCCCAAACCTGTCTTTACCAATTCATACCTCCCAATTCAACACTTAACACTGTCAGCTTAGTTTTTCATTCCAAGAAAGGTGATAAAATCAAATATGACTAAAATGCCTCTTCATACAAAAAACCTATTTGCATTTTATCCAGTTTCATAGAATTTCTGAATAGCTATTGAAAACTGAAAGTTTCTGTAACTGAAAATTATAGATGGATATAAATATTTCAGTCATCCACTGTAATAAGTGTAGCAAATAAATGTTCTTGATGCTTTGGGACACTTTTCTTTCAAGATGAATTCCAAATGTTAAATGCTACATTTTAGAGTTAGGGTTAGAGAATATTCAGACAGTACTGGTAAAATCAGTCAATATATTTTCTTGAATTGTGACTATTCCCATTCAATCAGTAAAGCAGTTTCCCCAGAACAATCTCTAAATCCCTTGCTTTCATTTTGCTAAGGAAGTATTGGTTTTTGCTACTTTGGGAAGTTTAAAAAAAAAAAAAAAGAGTATTTCCATCCCTACCCCTAACCCAAAGATCAGCCCACCGGCTGCCCTTCCCCTTCCCAGAGTTCACTGTTAGTATAGCATCCTTGGAATCTGTTAAAGTGATTATATGACAACATGGAAAATGAATAGGTTATAATAATAAGTAAATAAACCAAGGTTCAAAATTGGATTCATGAAATGATTGCAATTTTGTTGATATCATATATACATGCAGACAAGACTCGAAGGAGACAGGGGAAAGTGAAGTCAAATGATTGTTTGGGAAGTGAGATTTAGGATGAATAACTCCTATTTTAAAACTTCCATTACTGTTCTCATTACATTGTTTGAAAAAATAACTTCTTTTAAAAAAGAATCTGATTGACTTGTACTCGGAAAACTATAAAATGTTGTTGAAAGAAATTACTGAACACACAAGTAAATGGAAAGCCATCTAGTGTACATGGATTGGAAGGTGTAATACTGTTAAGATGTCAATACTACCAAAATTAATCTCCACATTCAATGCAATCTCTATCAAAATTCCAACAATATTATTTTCATAAATAGAAAAATTCATCCTAAAATTTCATGTGGGATCTCAAGGGATCCCAAAGAGTTAAACAATCTTGAAAAAGAAAAGCAAAGTTGGAGGTCTCACATTTCCTCATTTCAAAACTTTGTACAAAATCCCAGTAAACAAACAGTGTGGTATTGGCATAAAGACAGCCATATAAACCAATGAAATAGAATAGGGAACTCAGAAATAAACTCTCTCATATATGGTCAAATGATTTCAACAAGGATGCCAAGACCATTGAATGGGGAAAGGACAGATTTTTCAATCAATGGTGTTGGAAAACTAAATATCCATATGCAAAAGAATGAAGTTGAACCCTTACCTTACACCATGTACAAAAATGCACATAAAACGGATCAAAGACCTAAACATAAGGGCTAAAACTATAAAACTCTGGGAAGAAAACAGAGGAAAATCTTCATGACGTAGAATTTGGCCATGTGAAACTAAAACCACAGGCAACAAAAGAAAAAAAATAGATAAATTGAACTTCATCAAAATTAAAAATGTTTGTGCATCAAAAGACACTATCAGGCTTCCCTGGTGGCGCAGTGGTTGAGAGTCCGCCTGCCGATGCAGGGGACATGGGTTCGTGCCCCCGGTGCGGGAAGATCCCACATGCCGCGGAGCGGCTGGGCCCGTGAGCCATGGCCGCTGAGCCTGCGCGTCCAGAGCCTGTGTTCCACAACGGGAGAGGCCACAACAGTGAGAGGCCCGCGTACCGCAAAAAAAAAAAAAAGACACTATCAACAGAGTGAAAAGGTAACCCTCAGAATGGGAGAAAATATTTGCAAATTGTATATCTGATAAGGAATTGATACCTAGATTATATAAAGAACTCCTATAACTCAACAACAAAACAAACAACCTGATTAAAAAATGGGCTTCCCTGGCAGTGCAGTGGTTAAGAATTTGCCTGCTAATGCAAGGGACACGGGTTCGAGACCTGGACCGGGAAGATCCCACATGCCACGGAGCAACTAAGCTCGTGCACCCCAAGTACTGAGCCTGTGCTCTAGAGCCCGCGAGCCTGGAGCCCGTGCTCTGCAACAAGAGAAGCCACTGCAATGAGAAGCCTGTGCACCGCAACTAGAGAAAGCCCGCATGCAGCAACAAAGACCCAACACAGCCAAAAATAAGTAAATAAAATAAATAAATTTTTTTAAAAAATGGGAAAAGGACTTGCATAGACATTTCTCCAAGAAAATATACAAACGGCTGCTTAAGCAGATGCAAGAATGCTTAACATCATTAGTCATCAGGGAAGTGCAAATCAAAACCACAATGAGATACCACATCACACTCATTAAGATGGTTATTATTAAAAAAAAAAAAAAACAGAAAAGAACACGTGCTGTCAGGGACGTGGAGAAATTGGAACCCTTGTGCATTGCTTTTGGGAATGTCAAATGGTAGAGCTGCTGTGGAAAACAGTATGGCAATCCCTCAAAAAATTGAAAATAGTATTACCACATGATCCAGCAATTCCATTTCTGGGTATATATCCAAAAGAAATGAAAACAGGGACTTGAACATATATTTATACACCTATGTTCATAGCAGCTTTATTCCCAATAGCCAGTGGTGGAAGCAACCCAAGTGTTCCCTGATGGATGAATGGATAAACAAAATGTGGTATACACATACAATGGAAAATTATTCAGCGTTAAAAAGGAGAGAAATTCTGACACATGCTACGACATGGATGAACCTTGAAGATATTACGCTAAGTGAAATGAGCCAGTCACAAAAGGACGAATCTTGCATAATCCCTCTTATATGAGGTACCTAGAGTAGTCAAATTTATAGAGACAGAAAGTACCTCCCTTTTCTTCTTTCTTCCACTCTCTAGGTTGCTAGGGAGTGGAAGAAAGGAGAAAAGGGAGGTATTTTTTTTTTAAATGAGTTTCTTTTTTTTTTTTTTTTTGCGGTACGCGGGCCTCTCACTGCCGCGGCCTCTCCCGTTGCGGAGCACAGGCTCCGGACACGCAGGCCCAGCGGCCATGGCTCACGGGCCCAGCCGCTCCGCGGCATGTGGGATCCTCCCGGACCGGGGCACGAACCCGTGTCCCCTGCATCGGCAGGCAGACTCTCAACCACTGCGCCACCAGGGAAGCCCGAGTTTCTATTTTTTATAGAGTTTCAGTTTTGCAAAATTAAAAGAGTTCTGGGGAATTCCCTGGCAGTCCAGTGGTTAGGACCTTGCACTTTCACTGCTGAGGATGTGGGTTAAATCCCTGGTCAGGGAACTAAGATCCCACAAACTGCATGGTATGGCCAAAAAAAAAAGAGTTCTGGAGATGGTTGGTGGGGATTGTTGCACAACAATATGAATGTATTTAATATCACTGAACTGCACACTTAATAATGGTTAAAATGATAAATTTTGTTACATGTATTTTACCACAATAAAAGAATCTGATTAATTGCATACTGTAACTATTTTATCCTAGGCAGTACATCCTGATGTCCTTGTCCCTTTCTTTATATTCCCATTTTCCCTTGGCTTTTCTCTTAATGAGATAGTTGCAGATTAATTGCCCTCATCTCAAATCTGTAGCAAGTTCTCTTCTGACTACTTCAGCTGTCAATTTCCGTGCTAATGGATTCAACTTCTGAGTTATAAGTATTTACTGATTGTGTAATATATGTGGGGCCCTGTGCTTGCTAGTGTGGACACTAAAGTAGAATATGGACCCACTGACTTTCAGCAGCAATACTCTGACAAGATGGGGTGCATGGGACACAGAGCACTATCTCCAAAGGAAAATGATACACACATAGGGAGTGCTTCTGACCAAAAGTGCCTTAGGAATTCAGGGAGAGAACTGGGCGAGGGGGAGTTGAAGTAAGCTTTGGAGAATGAGTAGGATTTGATTACATGGAGATGGGAGGCATTGAACTGAGGGGAAAATTGATGAATTAACTATTAACATGTGCACTTTCTCCAGCTTGGCACCATTGACACTTTGCACTGTTTCATTTTTGTTGGAGGGAGCTGTCCTCTACATTGTAGGTTGCTTAGCAGCGTCCTTGGCCTCTAAATACTAGATGACAGTAACTCCCTTCTCCACCCCCGTTGGGACAATCAAAAATGCCTTCTATTTGAGAACCACTGATATATGGAGCCTGTCCCTGAGCTAGAAAAGACATCAATTTGATCAGAACAGAAAGTCCACTCATGAGAGTATCCTTCACCTATGTATTCCAAGTGTCAGTTTTGGCACTTGACACATCATGGATGGTGTATAAGTCTTTTTTGTTCATGCCTCTTTGAATGGTGCTATAAGAAAGTTGATTTGAAACCTTTAAAAGTTGGATAGAGAAAGCCTGGAGGTAGATGGACCCTTTAGGAAGCTTCTGTAATAATTGAGAAAGAGATGTAAAGACCTGAACTAAAGTTGTGATAAGTGAAATAGAAAGGGGATGGATGCAAGAATTCGTGTGAAGGAAGAATGTACAGAACTTGGGGGCAGAGGACAGTACATCTGGGTAAGCTGGGTAGAAGACAGAAAGGGCCCTGGTCTTACTGAGAAGTAGGGAAATCAAAGTATTTATAAGCAGAAGTCTCTAAGTAGATAACTGAGGGTTGAGTGTGAACAGTTATTGGTTAGCAAATCATGGAAAGAACTTCTGTAGCAAATAAGCAAGCTGAATATGGAATTATCTTGCAGGTAAAGAAGGCAAGCAAATTTAGACTTTCTTTAATCTTCTCACAAAAAGAAATATAAGAGAAAATATAAGAAATATAAGAGAAAAGAGAAATATAAGAAGAAGGACAAGGAGAAGAGTACTACAAAATTTATCTTTCTTTTTTGTTGTTTCTGCTCTGTAATATCAGTCGGAGATGTAAAGATGAATAATCGCTGATTTAGGATTCTGAAATCTGCATTTGAAGCTCAGCACATCCCTTCAAAAGCCCTAAGAGAATAAAAACAGTGCTTTTTAAAATTCTAAACCATTTCCCCATTTTCACGGAGGAAATGCAGACAAAGCAAGGGCAAAATTTCCGCATGAGGGCCTCCCCCTGGCTCACGGCCTTGGCCGTCACTAAGCTGGTGAGCATCCCATTGTCATTTGAGAAAGCCAGCTGCACAGCTAGATAGAGTGAGCCTGTCTCTGCAACTCCAAGACTGTAATTATGCTAAAATGGGATCTTGCAGCAGTGAATATAAAGAGAAGCCTTGGAATATCTCTCCTACACTAAACAACTTTATGGTTGAAAGGAAGCAATTACTGAGAACAAGATGAGGCTAAGGAAAAATAGCATAACTTTCCAACTTTTCTAACTTGGTTATTGAGATTGTGCTGACCTCAAACAGTTTTTGCTTTTCTTTCCCCTGAAGCCATAGCAATTCCAGCTTCCTAGCCTGATTTTTAGATTAAGTGGAAAAAAAATTTAATTAACTATCTCCCTCACTCAATTTAAAGCAACTTTCTACATTGGCTTAAAAATATCAATAATTCTACCAAAGTCTTTAGGTTTAGTTATCCCTCCCACCAAAACCTGGAGAGACACTAGCATCCAATTAAGTCCTTTGCTATTTACTTGATGCAGCAGCTCTACCTTCCTAAGTTACAACCGTCCACCTGGGAGTAGAGTTATCTGGGGATAGGACAGATGTGAAAACAGCAGAACCTGAGGGCTCCTAATTATTTTCTTTTCCTGGGATAGAAGTTGGCAGAAATAGGAAATTGCAGATAGAACAGGATTATGTTTGAGGCTGGAAACTGCAAATGAGTATCACCTACAAAAGTGCATACATCACCTTCTCATTCTGCCTCAGTTGTCTACGATTAGAAATGGCCACCTTGAGGGCGTATCAAGATGGCGGACTAGGAGGAGGGGGAATTCGTGTTTCTGTACAACTAGGGCACCTACCAGGCACCAGTGGGGGACCACGGACACCTAAAGGGACGGGAGGAGCCCCCAGCAACCGGATAGGTTGTGGGGTGTGTGGAGAGTGAAGGGGGAGGAGAAGTGGAGGCAGGATGGGACTGACGCCCCTGAGGGGTGGCTGGGGGAGGGAAAGGGATCCCACGCCCGAAAGAGGAAATTGGGGGACCACTGGGAGGACAGAGGATCAAAAGGGAGTGTGGCCAGGTTTCCCCTGCCCACTTGGGCCCCCAGGAGCCTGTTGAGATCCTGGGCCTGATCCTCTGCCCACCTAGGCCCCCTCCAGCCACGTGGGCCTGAGGGAGTGGGAGGGAGGGAAGGGGAAGCAAAAGTAAAGGCCGGATCTATGAGAACAGCACCACTGAGGGGTGGCTGGGGGAGGGAATCAGTTCCTACACCCAGCAGGACCCACCCACGGTTAGGGGTCCAGCAGGGACAGGGGAGACTCTGGGGGAGACGGCGGGGGAGGGGTGTGAAGGAACGGAAGGGGACGCGGCCAGTGCTTTCCCTGTCCACTTAGGCACCAGGAAGCCTGTTGGGCTCCCGGGCCTAATCCTCTGCCCCGGAGCCTCCCTCCTGCCATGCAGAACCCAAGCCCCGCCCCTACACCCCCACCCAGGGCCCTACCTCTACACTCGGAGACCCCCTCCAACGAGCGGGGACTAAACCCCACCCACACACCCTCACCCAGGGCCCTAACTCCAAACTCCAGAACCCCACACTCCAGAGGCCCTCCTTTCCAAGTGCTGCCACTCCACTTCCATGCAGGTACTAAGCACAGGTCCTGCCCCATGCTTGAACAATGCCCCGCCCTAAACCCCACCCCTGACTAAGTTCCACCCCCACCTAAACTCCGCCCCCATAGCCAAGGTTTTTCTTTTTCTTTTTTCTCTTTTAGATTGGGATTGTTTTACCTTGTAGATTCATTGTTGTTGACACTTTTATATTTTTATTTTTCCTAATAAATTTTTTATTTTTCTAATTTTATTTTATTCTTTATACTTTGTTATTGTTCTCTCCTTTTGGCTTGTTCCCTCTGCTCCCTTTTTTTGTTGTTGTGGTTTTATTTTACCTTGTTGTAGTTGTTTCAATTATAGCTTTATTTTTCCTAATATATTTTTTATCTTTCAAATTTTACTTTGTTTTTTATTATTTGATATTGTACTGCCTCTTTCTTTCTTTCTTTCTTTCTTTTTTAATCCCACCACAAAGCTTGCAGGATCTTGGTTCCCACGCTGGAGGTCAGTCCCAAGCTCCTGTGGTGGGAGCTCTGAGTCCAAACCACTGGACTAACAAAGAACCTCAGACCCCAGGGAATATTAATCAGAGTGAGGCCTCCCAGAGGTCCTCATCTCAGCACCAAGACCTGGATCTATCCAATTGCCTGCAAACTCCAGTGCTGGATGTCTCAGGCCAAACAACCAGTAAGACAGGAATACAGCCCCACCCATCAAAAAAAAAAAAAAAAAAAAAAGACAAAAAATACGATACAGAGAAAGGAGAAAGGTAAAGACCTACAAGACCAAATAAATGAAGATGCAATAGGCAACCTACCTGAAAAAGAATTCATAGTAATGATAGTAAAGATGATCCAAAATCTGGGAAACAAAATGGAGAAAATACAAGAAACATTTAACAAGGATCTAGAAGAAATAAAGATCAAACAAACAGTGATGGACAACACAATTACTGAAATTAAAGATACTCTAGAAGGAATCAATAGCAGAATAACTGAGGCAGAAGAACGGATAAGTGAGCTGGAAGATAAAATGGTGGAAATAACTGCCAAGGAGCAAAATAAAGAAAAAAGAATGAAAAGAATTGAGGACAGTCTCAGAGACCTCTGGGACAACACTAAATGCAACAGCATTCAAATCATAGGGATCCCAGAAGAAGAAGAGAAAAAGAAAGGGTCTGAGAAAATATCTGTAAAGATTATAGTCGAAAGTTTCCCTAACATGGTAAAGGAAATAGTCAATCAAGTCCAGGAAGAACAGAGAGTACCATACAGGGTAAACCCAAAGAGAAACACGCCAAGATGCATATTAATCAAACTATCAAAAATTAAATACAAAGAAAATATATTAAAAGCAGCAAGGGAAAAGAAACAAATAACATACAAGGGAATCCCCATAAGGTCAACAGCTGACCTTTCAGCAGAAACTCTGCAAGCCAGAAGGGAGTGGCAGGACATATTTAAAGTGATGAAAGGGAAAAACCTACAACCAAGATTACACTACCCAGCAAGGATCTCATTCAGATTCAACAGAGAAATTAAAACCTTTACAGACAAGCAAAAGCTAAGAGAATTCAGCACCACAAAACCAGCTTTACAACAAATGCTAAATAAACTTCTCTGAGGGAAACACAAGAGAAGAAAAAGACCCACAAATCAAACCCAAAACAATTAAGAAAATGGTAATAGGAACATACATATCGATAATTGCCTTAAACGTGAATGGATTAAATGCTCCAACCAAAAGACAGGCTCGCTGAATGTATACAAAAACAAGACCCATATATATGCTGTCTACAAGAGACCCAATTCAGGCCTAGGGACACATACAGACTGAAAGTGAGGGGATGGAAAAAGATATTCCATGCAAATGGAAATCAAAAGAAATCTGTAGTAGCAATTCTCATATCAGAAAAAATAGACTTTAAAATAAAGACTATTTCAAGAGACAAAGAAGGACACTACATAATGATCAAGGGATCAATCCAAGAAGAAGATATAACGATTGTAAATATTTATGGACCCAACTCAGGAGCACCTCAGTACATAAGGCAAATGTTAACAGCCATAAAAGAGGAAGTCGACTGTAACACAATAATAGTAGGGGACTTTAACACCCCACTTTCACCAATGGACAGATCATCCGAAATGAAAATAAATAAGGAAGCACAAGTTTTAAATGACACATTAAACAAGATGGATTTCATTGATATTTATAGTACATTCCATCCAAAAACAACAGAATACACTTTCTTCTCAAGGGCTCATGGAACATTCTCCAGATAGACCATATCTTGGGTCACAAATCAAGCCTCGGTAAATTTAAGAAAATTGAAATCATATCAAGTATCTTTTCTGACTACAATGCTATGAGACTAGATATCAAATACAAGAAAAAAAACTGTAAAGAATACAAACACGTGGAGGCTAAACAATACACTACTAAATAACCAAGAGATCACTGAAGAAATCAAAAAGGAAATCAAAAAATACCTAGAAACAAATGACAATGAAAAACATGAGGACCCAAAACCTATGGGATGCAGCAAAAGCAGTTCTAAGAGGGAAGTTTATAGCAGTACAATCCTACCTCAAGAAACAAGAAAAATCTCAAATAAACAACCTAACCTTACACCTAAAGCAATTAGAGAAAGAATAACAAAAAAACCCCCCAAAATTAGCAGAAGGAAAGAAATCATAAAGATCAGATCAGAAATAAATGAAAAAGAAATGAAGGAAACAATAGCAAAGATCAATAAAACTAAAAGCTGGTTCTTTGAGAAGATAAACAAAATTGATAAACCATTAGCCAGACTCATCAAGAAAAAAAGGGAGAAGACTCATATCAACAGAATTAGAAATGAAAAAGGAGAAGTAACAACTGACCCTGCATAAATACAGAGGATCATGAGAGATTACGACAAGCAACTATATGCCAATAAAATGGACAACCTGGAAGAAATGGACAAATTCTTAGAAAAGCACAACCTTCCGAGACTGAACCAGGAAGAAATAGAAAATATAAACAGACCAATCACAAGCACTGAAATTGAAACGGTGATTAAAAATCTTCCAACAAACAAAAGCCCAGGACCAGATGGCTTCACAGGCGAATTCTATCAAACATTTAGAGAAGAGCTAACACCTATCCTTCTCAAACTCTTCCAAAATACAGCAGAGGTAGGAACACTCCCAGACTTCATCTACGAGGCCACCATCACCCTGATACCAAAACCAGACAAAGATGTCACAAAAAAAGAAAACTACAGTCCAATATCACTGTTGAACATAGATGCAAATCTCCTCAATAAAATCCTAGCAAACAGAATCCAACAGCACATTAAAAGGATCATACATCATGACAAAGTGGGGTTCATCTCGGGAATGAAAGGATTCTTCAATATACGCAAATCAATCAATGTGATACACCATATTTACAAATTGAAGGATAAAAACCACATGATAATCTCAATAGACGCAAAAAAAGCTTTCAACAAAATGCAACACCCATTTATGATAAAAAAAACTTTCCAGAAAGTGGTCATAGAGGGAAACTACCTCAACATAATAAAGGCCATATATGAAAAACCCACAGCCAACATCGTCCTTAATGGTGAAAAACTGAAACCATTTCCACTAAGATCAGGAAGAAGACAAGGTTGCCCACTCTCACTACTATTATTCAATATTGTTTTGGAAATTTTAGCCATAGCAGTCAGAGAAGAAAAAGAAATAAAAGGAACCCAAATCAGAAAAGAAGAAGTAAAGCTGTCACTGTTTGCAGATGACACGATACTATACATAGAGAATCCTAAAGATGCTACTAGAAAACTACTAGAGCTAATCAGTGAATTTTGTAAAGTAGCAGGATACAAAATTAATGCACAGAAATCTCTTGCATTCCTATACACTAATGATGAAAAATCTGAAAGGGAAATTAAGGAAACACTCCCATTTACCATCGCAACAAAAAGAATAAAATACCTAGGAATAAACGTACCTAAGGAGACTAAAGATCTGTATGCAGAAAACCGTAAGACACTGATGAAAGAAATCAAGGATGATATAAACAGACGGAGACCTATGCCATGTTCTTGCACTGGAAGAATCAACATTGTGAAAATGACTACACTACCCAAAGCAATCTACAGATTCAGTGCAATCCCTATCAAACTACCACTGGCATTTTTCACAGAACTAGAACAAAAAATTTCACAATGTGTATGGAAACAAAAAAGACCCCGAATAGCCAAAGCAATCTTGAGAAAGTAAAACGGAGCTGAAGGAATCAGACTCCCTGACTTCTGATTATACTATAAAGCTACAGTAATCAAGACAGTATGGTACTGGCACAAAAACAGAAATATAGACCAATGGAACCGGACAGAAAGCCCAGAGATAAACCTACACACATATGGTCACCTTATTTTTGATAAAGGAGGGAAGAATATATAGTGGAGAAAACACACCCTCTTCAATAAGTGGTGCTGGGAAAACTGGACAGCTACATGTAAAAGAATGAAATTAGAACACTGCCTAACACCATACACAAAAATAAACTCAAAATGGATTAAAGACCTAAATGTAAGGCCAGACACTATAAAACTCTTAGAGGAAAACATAGGCAGAACACTCTATGACATAAATCACAGCAAGATCCTTTTTGACCCACCTCCTAGAGAAATGGAAATAAAAACAAAAATAAACAAATGGGACCTAATAAAACTTAAAAGCTTTTGCACAGCAAAGGAAACCATAAACAAGATGAAAAGACAACCCTCAGAAGGGAAGAAAGTATTTGCAAATGAAGCAACTGACAAAGGATTAATCTCCAAAATATACAAGCAGCTCATGCAGCTCAATATCAAAAAAACAAAAAACCCACTCCAAAAATGGGCAGAAGATCTAAATAGACATTTCTCCAAAGAAGATATACAGATTGCCAACAAACACATGAAAGACTGCTCAACATCATTAATCATTAGAGAAATGCAAATCAAAACTACAATGAGATATCATCTCACACTAGTCAGAATGGCCATCATAAAAAAATCTACAAACAATAAATGCTGGAAACGGTGTGGAGAAAAGGGAACACTCTTGCACTGTTGGTGGGAATGTAAATTGATACAGCCACTATGGAGAACAGTATGGAGGTTCCTTAAAAAACTACAAATAGGGCTTCCCTGGTGGCACAGTGGTTGAGAGTCCGCCTGCTGATGCAGGGTACGCGGGTTTGTGCCCCGGTCCGGGAAGATCCCACATGCCGCGGAGCGGCGGGGCCCGTGAACCATGGCCGCTGAGCCTGCGCGTCCGGAGCCTGTGCTCCGCAATGGGAGAGGCCACAACAGTGAGAGGCCCGCGTACCGCAAAAAAAACAAAAAAAACTACAAATAGAACTACCATACGACCCAGCAATCCCACTACTGGCCATATATCCAGAGAAAACCATAATTCAAAAAGAATCATGTACCCCAATGTTCATTGCAGCTCTATTTACAATAGCCAGGACACGGAAGCAACCTAAGTGTCTATTGACATATGAATGGATAAAGAAGATGTGGCACATATATACAATGGAATATTACTCAGCCACAAAAAGAAACAAAATTGAGTTATTTGTAGTGAGGTGGGTGGACCTAGAGTCTGTCATACAGAGTGAAGTCAGAAAGAGAAAAACAAATACCGTATGCTAACAGATATATATGGAACCTTAAAAAAAAAAATGGTTCTGATGAATCTAGGGGCAGGACAGGAATAAAGATGCAGATGTAAAGAATGGACTTGAGGACACGGAGAGTGGGAAGGGTAAGCTAGGATGAAGTGAGAGAGTGGCATGCATGTATATACACTACCATATGGTAAAACAGATAGCTAGTGAGAAGCAGCTGCATAGCACAGGGAGATCAGCTCGGAGCTTTGTGACCACCTAGAGGGGTGGGATAGGGAGGGTGGGAGGGAGACGCAAGAGAGAGGGGATATGGGGATATATGTATACATATAGGTGATATATATATATATATATATATATATATATATATATATATATATATATAGCTGTATATTCTTTTCAGTGGTCTGTAGGTTGTGTTTCCACAGAAGCAGAACCTGAGGGAAGGAAATGAGTGGAAGTGGTTTATTTGGGAGGTGACCCCAAGAATCACTGGTAGGGGGAGAAAAAGTAAGGGAGGGTAGGGGAAGAAGGCAGTAAATGGTGTGGTTCCAGTAGCTTACTTGTGTGGGCAGTAGGAACTCTGGGAGGCAGTGTAGAACACACAGCAGAGTCAGCATAATTGAGAGCAGAGGAACTGGAATATTTACCCCTGGTTGTCAGTCACTGACTGAGCTTTGCTGGAAGGAGGCATTAATTCCCCAGCACTTCTCTCTGCCCCACAAGAGGTCATGTGGGCTCAGCTGGTCAAAAACAAATAAAAAAACAAATCAAAACGCTCAGAGAGTTGTAGGTGCTAGCGATTGGAAACCTGAAAAGCAAACATGGTAACTGTGAATGCTGAGGGGGTGTGGGCAGAGCCCCTACAGTGTCAATAGATACCCTTTGGTTTTGGATTTTTTCCCCAATTCACCCTGGAACTCAAATCCTTCATGTTTTCCAGAGAGAGTCAACACCATTGACTGCCCCGTTCTCTATTTTTTTTTCCTTTCTCTCCATATCCATTTCCACTCATCCTCAGTCAGAAGATGAAAGAGATATACATATGTACTGAATATATTTCTCTTCAGATTGGTGAGAATCCTCAGGATTTTGTTGCCTATCTTCTACAGTTTCTGGGAGTGGAGTGAGGTTAGGAGCTGAGCTTTCCTGTGTATCTAGCTTCTATGTTCTGTATTAGAAGCTGGTGCCCCTCCTCAGCCCTCCATACGGCCCACAGAGCCTTGCAACTGCCCAGTTTTAGAAGTTTGTTGTGCTTTGGTTTAAAAATATATCCACAGATTCTTTGACATCCTCTCCCTAAAAGGCAGAGGTGCATTCCCCTCCCCTGGAGTGTAGGCTGAATTGTCTTCTAATGAATAGAATATGGTGGAAGTGAAGGTATGTGATTAGGTCATGAAAGGCATCCTTTCTCCTCGCTCCTCTCTCCCACTGTCTTTCTCTCCCTCTCAACATTCGCTCTGAGGAAAGCCAACTACCCTATCATGAGCACACTCAGCAGCCCGATGGACAAAGCCACAGGATGATTCTGTGAACAGCCAGCAAGGCACTGAAGTCTCTGGACAACAGCGTATGAGTGAGTTTGGAAGAGGATCCTCCAGCCCCAGTCAAGTCTTTTTATGGGAAAACTGGAGCGACAACCACCCAGCTAAGCTGTTTCCAGATTCTTGACTTACCAAAACTAAAAAGAAATGCGTTTTAAGCCACCAAGTTTGGGAGTGATTTGTTAAGCAGCAATAGATAAACAATAGAATTGATTAGGATTTTCCATTTCCTAGTTAGGTTCTTTTTGGTAAATTTGGAGCTAGCTTTTTTTTAAAAATTTTTTTAAATTTACTTTATTTATTTATTTTTGGCTGTGTCAGGTCTTTGTTGCTGTGCGCAGGCTTTCTCTAGTGGCGAGCGGGGGCTACTCTTCATTGTGGTGCGTGGGCTTCTCAATGCGGTGGCTTCTCTTGTTGCAGAGCACGGGCTCTAGGCACGCGGGCTTCAGTAGTTGCGGCGCATGGCTTCAGTAGTTGCGGCACGTGCGCTCAGTAGTTGTAGCTCGCGGGCTCTAGAGCGCAGGCTCAGTAGTTGTGGCGCACGGGCTTAGTCGCTCTGCGGTATGTGGGATCTTCCTGGACCAGGGCTCGAACTCGTGTTCCCTGCATTGGCAGGTGGATTCTTAACCACTGCACCACCAGGGAAGCCAGGGGCTGGATTTTAAACTATTTTTTGCTCTCCTTTTTTAAAATATGCAATTTAAATTCACCATATTAAACACCTTTGAAGTTAACTCTTTTGTCTTGAACGTGGCATAGTATGTTAAACTTTGCTTTTTATTCCTTTCTGTTGTACGTAAGTCATAGGAGACCTAGAGAATCTTTTGTCACTTTATTTCTTGGACAACAGTGAAGACAGAAGCTGTTCAGTATGTCTTTCCCCTTCACATTTTATCTATAAAGAGAACAAGGTAGGAGGTTAATACTTTTAGTTGACAGAGGTACTTTAACAAGTTCTAGACAAGGGAAGGCTTTGATGCCGTCTCCAAGAATCTCTTCGCTTTTTTCTACCTGCTTCTAAAACTCCTCTTGGATCCTCTGGAATGTCAGATCCCTCAGTCACCAGCACCGCTACTGTCTTCCCTCTGCTTCAAGCTGATTGGAATTGATTGCTCTTCTGTATCACGAGGTTCGTAGTCTCAATGTTCTCTGTTTGAAATCGCTGAGAAGTACTTTCCTCCTATAAAGTTCACAGTGGCACTTCATTCTTAGAAATATTGCATGAAGGAGATGGAACAAAGTACGGAATCAGACAACTAGGGAGGTTATGACTTCATGCATTTATGGTAGACTCTCTTAACCCAGAAACTAAATAAAACAGGTATTCCACTTGAAGCAACTCTTGCAACTCAGTTTTTATAATAACTTAAATCGCTTTAAAATAAAAATCTTCTATTTTGAAACGTAAGAATTAGGGAATAGCGTCTCAAGCCAACCTTGATGACTTGAAGAAAAAATCTCCATTAGAAACACAAAATCATACATACTCTATGATACGAATCATGTGAAAAGTATGTGTATATGTGGGAAAAGATTAGGAGAACTAAAGGAATGTAAACAATTATTTCCTTTAGGCTGAGACATTATAGGTAAATTTTTTGAAATTGTAAAATCAAAATCTTTCCGGAAGAAAGAAATATAACTACATATGCCTGGGTGGCTTTCTGTAAACACTACAGAATTTTAAAAAGTAAACTGGCTGGGTTATGAAGGAGAGAGAAAGAGACCATTCTTTCATTCTGGCTGAAGGGAGGCGTCTGAGCTGAGACTGCACTCGCACTGCTGAAAAACTCCCTCTGCTTCCTTCCCTTTCCAGCTCAACCCCATTTCACTATAGTCTGCTTTCCTTCTCTCTTGATAGAAAATCTCCAAATTAGTTGAGAGTTGATTATTTTGTCTGAACAAAAATAATGATAATAAAACTTCTAAAAAAATGAAGTCTGATAAGTCCCAATTTAGAAATCAAACCAACCAGGTGGCATCTCAGGGGCTGAGGCTGCTGTCACCTTTGGCTCTTAAGAAACGACAGCATGCATCCTCCTCTCATGTTTGTGACTCTCTGAGTGTGGAAATGACCTAAGGGAAGCAGCAAAGCAGGCTGTGGAGCAGTCTTACAACTGGAAAAAATAAGTAGGCCTGCTTATTAGGTCTGTCTATAAAACTCTGATCTGTTACACCCCGTTCATTAAAAAAGGTAATAATGGGCTTCCCTGGTGGCACAGTGGTTGAGAGTCCGCCTGCCGATGCAGGGGACACGGGTTCGTGCCCCGGTCCGGGAAGATCCCACATACCGCGGAGCGGCTGGGCCCGTGAGCCGCTGAGCCTGCGCGTCCGGAGCCTGCGCGTCCGGAGCCTGTGCTCCGCAATGGGAGAGGCCACAACAGTGAGAGGCCCGCGTACCGCAAAAAAAAAAAAAAAAAAAAGTGACTATCTCCAGAAGGAATTACATTTGGAGAAGGACCAGTTGCTGGGCAAGGCCAAACTGTTTCCATCCGCCCTGGGAACTGCTGAGCACCGATCTCTTATGCCAGGTTTTAGCATTGGAGTCAGCAAGGTCTTTGTCATCTCTTGCCAAGCAGAGAGGGGGCGGAGGTGTACGTCGGACCAAAGGCGATAGATCTCTACCCAGAGGACCCAGCCCTGACCTTGGTGCTTGAGTAGAAGTGACCTTGCCGAAGGCTAGGTTTGTTTTTGTAGTCTTTTTCATTTTTTACCTATTTTTTTTTTTATCAGTCTATCTCCCTCCTCCAGAATGTAAGCTCCATAAGGGTAGGGAATGTTTGTTCATTGCCATATCCCCAGCATGAGAGTGCTAGAAAGTGGTTTGGTCAGTGTGTCCAGGCTGGGTGGGGGTGACACAGGGGAAGGAGTTGGGGACGGGGGTGGGGTAAAATCTGGGTCAGAGAAATTAGATGTTTTCCAGAGATTGCCAGGGCCACGAGTCAGGAATCATCACGAAGAGAAGCTAAGGACAGAGCTTAGATAGGTTTAGGGTGAGGCCTGAGGCTATGCATTCTTAACAAGCTCCCAGATGATGCTGATACTGTTGGTTCAGAGACAACATTTGGAGGAGCAAGATTCTAAATTCAGGTCTGCTGTGGACTACAGCAGAAACCTCTGTGGAGGAGCCTGGGTACGCTGTGATGAGTGGGAGACAAGGGTGAAGACCTGGGCAGGGTGATGGCCACGGTGGGTCTGCGAGCAGCTTGGGGCATGGGCAGCTGGTGTGCAGCCTCAGCTCTGGCTTTGTTAGCCCCTGGCTTTGGGAGAGGTGAGGTCTTTTATCTTTTTAGAAATAACCTGCGGCTCATTTTCTTACGTCTCATTTCATGCTGTGACTTGACTCCTACTACAAGGGCGGAGTGGTTAAGGGAGCTGGGTGTGGGGAGGGACGTGCATAGGAAGTTCTCTGAAGTACCCCATTCTCTTTGCCCTCCCATCTTATCCTTCACCTTCATCTTATCCTTTACCTGTGCACAGTGCTCAGAGCACTGGGCTGAGAGGTAGTGAGGTGAGTAGGAGGAGTCGTGAACTTGAGTCAAAAGATTGAACTGAGGGCTTCCCTGGTGGCGCAGTAGTTGAGAGTCCGCCTGCCGATGCAGGGGACATGGGTTCGTGCCCCGGTCCAGGAGGATCCCACATGCCGCGGAGCGGCTGGGCCCGTGAGCCATGGCCGCTGAGCCTGCGCGTCCAGAGCCTGTGCTCCGCAACAGAAGAGGCCACAACAGTGAGAGGCCCGCGTACCGCAAAAAAAAAAAGGTTGAACTGAGTCCTGGCTCTGCTGCTTATGCAGTGGCCTTGGACAAGTTGCATGACCACAGTGGCTTGCAATTTCCTCAACCATAAAATGAGTTTAGTAAGACCTGCTCTGAGTATCTCATGAGAGTATTGTGAGGATTGAGTTAATGTGTATGAAACAAGAGTTATTACATCAGTGACGTTGCTCCCTTTGCCCTTGACTTTGGGTATACCTTGAGTATCTTGAAATGAACAAGTCACTCAAGTAAGTGTTTCTACTGCTAGCCTTGACCAGGATATATAACAGGTGACTTGTTTCTGTAAAGGTCATTTACATTGGAATGTTTTTAAAGTTTACTTCATTTTTTTCTTCCCTCAGGAAAATCTCTGTTCTCTGCATGATAGAATCCTTACTCATCTTTTAAAAATTTTACATAAATACTGTAATCACTTTAAAGTCACTGGTAGGAAAAATAGGTTTCTTCAAGACTCCATCATTTGCTACAAAGGGTAAAAGATGACCTTGTCTGAAATACAGGGTGTAATTATTTCAGATTCTGAAAAAAATGTTCTTTGAACAGTCCATGTCTCTCCTTTGCTTGTTTCTTTTAAAAGAACTGCAAGCTCTAGTGAGAAGGATGCCACAAAAATAGAAATGCCAATCTCTAAAGATCTCAAGGCACTTTCAAAATGATAAATAATTAATTTTCACAGCATCCCTGATATGATTAAGAGATGAAGCAAGGGAGGCCAAAAGAAGTTAAGGGACCTGCCCAAGGTTATAAGCAGCCAAGCCTGGAATAGAAGCCAGACTGGAACTCAGGGCTTCTAACAAAAAGGTTTAGTTTAGTACATTTACTGAGCATGAACTACATCCTAGGTACCAAGGGGACTGTATCATCTAGGAGTTCATGATCTAGTGGGGAACACACACACACACACACACACACACACACACACACACACTCCCCTAATATAAAGCAAACAGCAATGAATACTATAATTAGATACCAAAAGTATATAAAAGTAGAAGAGGGGAAAAATTAATTATGACTCAGGCAGAGGGGGAATTTGGGAATGTTTTTATAGAGGAGATGAGATTTGACCTGAGGCTTGGAGAATGGGTTGACCATTGATAGGAGAACATAGGAGGGGAAACAAAAGGGCATCCCTCCAGGCTGGCTATTCAGGTTTGAGTCAATAACCAGGGTTTGGAAAGCAAAGGAGACATTCTTACAAAATAGCAAGTAGAACTGGGTTATATGCAGAGTAGGGATCAGATTGCCAAGGATCTTGAATTCTAAATTGAAGAGGATGGATTTTGTTAGCCATGATGAGCTATCAGTGGCTTTGGGGGTGGGGAAGAGATAAGGTATCTGTTCTAATAGGAAGGTTACTATGGGACCAATATGTAGGATAAATGAGAAGGAAGAGAAATAGCAGGCAGGAAACCAATAGTAACTTCTTTCAATCGTTGAACAAATGTTTGTGGGATATTTTAGTATTACTGTGTGCCAGTTGTAATGCTGGGCACTAGGAATATCAGTATAAAAAAGACATAGCCTCTGCTGCTAAAGGGAAGCAGTGCTTACAGAACAGCCCAAGAAGTGCTGAGAGTGGTAGGAATAGGGTGCTTTGGAAGCATGGATGGGGCATCTAAATGAGGGAACACTGGGTGGGGGCAGGGAGATAAATTACAAGGTTGGGATGAACATATACACACTACTCTATATAAAATAGGTAAACAACATGGGCCTACTGTATAATACAGGGAACTATACCTTGTAAGAACCTATAATGGAAAAAAATCTGAAAAAGAATGTGTGTGTGTGTGTGTGTGTGTGTGTGTGTGTGTGTGTGTAACTGAATCACTTTGCCATACACTTGGAAATAACACAACATTGTAAATTAACTATACTTTGATTTTTAAAAACTGCAAAAAAGCATCTCTAAACTCAATACCTAACTAAAAAATAATAAATAAATAAATGAGGGAAGACTTCCTGGAGGAGGTTTCCCTCTAGCTAAGTCTAAAAAATGAATGGGGATTGGTAGGTGAATGAGGCATGGAAGCACATTCCAGGTAATGGCACATGCGAGGTATGAATCGGGATGACAGGTTCAGGGAACAAGGGGCTCTGTGTGACTGGGTTGAAGTTGTGTGTGATGGTGAGGGAAGAGAAAGGGAGATGAAGCCAGAAGGCCAGCGAGTCTGGAGCATGAGAGGTTGTGTGTGTTGGTTAAGGGAATGAACTTCATCCCAAGAGCTTGTGAAGGACTTCTAAGTAGAGGAGGTACTATATCAGACCAGTTAAGTGTATTGAAATCATTCTGGTGAGAGATTATAGGGCTTGACCTAGGTCAGTGGGCAGGTGGTGAGACTAGAGAGAACTTTATCATTTGGATGGAGAGTTTAGACTAATGTACAGAATGAGATTAAAAATCAAGATGAGTATACTTAGTGAGATTAGTCAGACAGAGAAAGACAAATATATATCACTCACATGTGGAGTCTAAAACATAATACAAATGAATGTACACTTAAAACAGAAACAAACCCTTGTATACTGTTGGTGGGAATGTAAATTGGTACAGCCACTGTGGAAAACATTATGGAGATTCCTCAAAAAACTAAAAATAGAGCTACCATATGATCCAGCAATCCTGCTCTTGGGCATATATCCAGATAAAACTGTAATTGGAAAAGATACATGCACCCCAATGTTCATAGCAGCACTATTTGCAATTGCCAAGACAGGGAAACAACCTAAGTGTCCATCAACAGAGGACAGGATAAAGAAGATGCGGTATATATATATATACACACACACACACACACATACATACATACACACACATGATGGAATACTACTCAGCCATAAAAAAGAATGAAATTTTGCCATTTGCAGCAGTGTGAATGGACTTGGAGGGCATTATGCCAAGTGAAATAAGTCAGATAAAGGAAGATAAATACTATATGATATCACTTATATGTGAAATCTAAAATAATACAACAATCTAACGAATGTACCAAAAAAGAAGCAGACTCACAGATATAGAGAACAAACTGGTGGTTACCAGTGGGGGGGGGAGGGGCAATATAGGGGTGGGAGAGAGGGAGGTACAAACTGTTGTGTGTAAGATAGGCTCAAGGATGTATTGTACAACATGGGGAATATAGCCAATATCTTGTAATAACTGTAGATGGAAAGTAACCTTTAAAAATTGTATTAAGTAAAAAAAAATTTATTTTAAAGGAAGGCAATGAGTAACAGAAACACAAAGTCAAGAGGAGAGTTTAGAAATTGACTAAGTGTATAGATCTGTGATCTGGTGACCTAGAAAGGGTAGGCCTATGGTGGTGAGATTCTTAAATCATGGCTAAGACTTGAAGAAAGAATAATATATCTGTTATGGGCTGAATTGTGTCCCCCCAAAATTCATATGTCAGTGTCCTAATCCCCAGCACCTCAGAATTCAACTGTACTTTGAGATAGGGTCTTTAAAGAGGTAATTAAAGTTAAATGAGGTCATCAGGGTGGGCCCTAATCCAATATGACTGATGTCCTTATAGGAAGAGTGTAGGACACAGACACACACAGAGGGAAGATCCTATGAAGTCAAGGATAAACATGGCCATCTACAAGCCAAGGAGAGGCCTAAGAATGAAACCATCTCTGTTGACACCTTGTGCTTATACTTCTAACCTCCAGAGTGGTTTAAATTTTTGCTGTTTTAAGTCATCCAGTCTGCCTTTTGTTATGGCAGCCCTAGAAAATACAGTGCTCTAGAAAACTAATACAATAGTTCCCGTGGGGCTAGAAGAACTCCAGGACTTGGACCAGAGCCAGAAGTACAGCAGACTGGAAAGCAAGGTAGGAAGAGAGAGGCCAGGGCAGACGGAGGCACACAGATCTAAGGATCTCTGAGTGAGATGTCTCTCAGACGAAGTATTTAGTTTCTGCCTTGAGTCATCGGCTGGTTTTTAGGAGTAGCGTGGCTGCACTTGGGATGCCTGGCCTGAGCGTGTGTGCCTTTTGTGATTTAATGCTGATGAAAGATATGAGAGATGATAGTTCTACATCCTCAAGTTATCCTGCTTCTGAGCAGCATTCAAAACAGTTGACCACTCCTTCCTTCTTGAAACTCTCTCCTCTCTTGGATTGTGTGATACCACGAGTCTCCTCTATTTCTGCTGGCTACTTTTTAATTTCATTTGCTGCCTTTTTTTTTTTCTTTTTCTCTACCTAAATTCTAAATGATGGAGGTCCTCAGGGCTCCATCATGGATCCTCCTGTCTTCTCTGCCTACCTGATTTCTCCCGGTGAACTCATCCAGTCCCTTGGTTTAAACGCTGTGTCTAAACAGATGATCCCAAATCTACATTGCTGGCTGCTCCCTTGAGCTCCTGACTCATGTAAACAAACACGTACTTGATGTTTTCCCCCTGGATGTCACACAGACATCTCAGATTTTGTGAGTACAAAATTACACTTGATTTTCCTGCTCATTCTTGTTCCTTTGCCCATCCTTCCATTCTCAGTGACACATTATCACCATCCACTCAGTTGCTCAAGCCAAGTCATCCTTGATCCCTTCCTTTCTCTAACCCAATCCATCAGCAAGTGCAGACCATTCTACTTTTAAAACATATCCCAACCTGTCCATCTCCCTTTATCACCTCTGCCAACATTACAGTACAAGTCACCATCTTTTGTTGCCTGGACTACTGTTAGAGCCTCCTGCTTTGCACATCTACTAAACCCAGTCTGCACCCGGAACCGTGGAGTATAACATTCTCAATTCTGCACAGTCTGCTTCCATCCTACAATTCCAGCCTCATCTGGCTTTACTCTCCTCCTTGCCCACTCCCTTTAAGACCTTTATTCAGTTCTCTAATGTGTGTGTATCCTAGACTGAGTTCCTTTGAAATGACTTAGGGGCAAATTGGTAGTGGGGGGACAGGTCAGTGATCCAAAAGGAGTGAGGGCATGAGAAGAACGAGAAAGAAAAGGAGGGGAAAAAAAAAAAAGCACAGTTTTGGAAATTGCTGTTGTGAGCAACATGTCTATCTTTTGCTGAGACCTCCTGAGAAGTGTACAGAATGTCTCCCAGTGATATTCACCTAAAGGAGGGGAGGCTGAGACATTCATGGACCAGCTCCTGTGCCCTGCAGTTGAGGGTTGCCTGGTGGGGGTTGGAGTAGGGGACAGCATTAATACCCTGGCATTTCTAGGCTGCACTTGTGCCATTATCAGAGAAAGAAGAAAGATGTGCTCAGATGCTTGAGGTGGGTGGCTGTCAGATGGATATGAGTTTGAGCTGTCAGGGACCGTCCACCATAGCTGTGGCTGAAACAGAGGAGGGCTGAGAGGATGTAACATGGGGCACCAGAGGTGTCTCTGACTCCAAACTGTTTCTTGCATTGGTGACTTTGTATATGCTGTTCCCTCGCTGGCCTTCTCCTCCTTCCTCTTTTGTGAGTAACTGGATCCCTTCCACAGCCTTAGGTCTCAGCTTAAATATCACTTCTTCAGAGTTGCCTTCCCTGATTTCCCAGTCTAAATTACTGGTAATTTAGACTTTGGTAGCCTCTCTCATAGCACCTTCAGTGCATGTGCCAGGAGCTGTGATCCTATATTTGTGTATTCAGTGTTGTATCTGTCATTCACACAAGAATGTTCATTTCTGTACACCCAGTGCCTGGCATTATACCTGGCACATAGTAGGTGCACAAATGACAAATGAATGAAGAAAAATTATAAACCTAAATGTGTATCCCAGAAACCTATCTCAATTCTTTCTTTTGGCAGCAAAGGCAGGGAGCCTGGTTCTCCATCAGCCTGCATCGCTGCTGGAAGAGTTCAGGTTTCCCGGGCAACAGTTGGACAATAGTGGGAGGAAATTTAAGGACAGCAGAGAAAAACAGGGAAGGATTCAACAAACATTTGTGGAGCTTCCACTGTGGGTTAAGCCCTGTCTAGGTGAAGGGGATACAGAACTAGTGAAGACACAGTACCTCATAAGGTGGTCATGGGGGCAGTCATAGAAACGTATAAGTGGCAAAGTGATCGGAAGACAGTAAATACCAAGCAATGTGAGGCCGTATGATGATGAAAGACGCAACTAGATGGTTCTGAGGAGGCTTCCAGCCTTTTAATCAAAGGCATTCATAGTCAAGTGGGGCCAGACCAGGCGGGTGTGAGCATCTGAGGGAGATTCTTGAACTATTTAAACTCAAGGGGTACTGAAAATAGTTTTGCTCACAACTCTCCAGGGCTGCCCAGCACTTTGGAAGATAGTTTCAGATACAGAGCGCAGCTGTACCGTTCTCAAGCCGGAGGGGAGAATGTTGGTTCCCTGCCACTTTCTCTGTGGTAAATACGTAGCCATGTAGGGTTAAAATGGGCCTACTCTCTTTAGTCGAAACTTTCATGATTTAATAATTTCTTTTTTGTGGCAATAGCCAAAAATGAGTGGTAACATTGAATAAAATTTGATATAATTTATCTCTAAACTTGCAACTCAAAAAGTACATGTTTATATCAAAGATATTCTGTGGTAACATTTGCTTTAACACAATATCTATCTATCCCGTATCTACCAGTATGGGAGCTGAGTGGTAGAAAGACCCTGAGAATTGAACTCCTTCATCACGGTCCCAGGTCTCTCCTAACACCACTTCTCCTCAACTACTTCTCAGTGTAGATGCTCCATTCATGCCTAAAGTGTTCAGAACTTCTCAGGAATTCAAAGAGACAACATTCTGAAGGCACTGGCAGGTCACGAAGTGTAGTGGAATGCGCCAGGATCTGGGAACTGGGAGACCTGGTTTCTAGTTCAGGCTCTGCCACTACCCAGCTGTGCAGCAGTGAGCACCAAGCCCTCTGGTCTGTTTCACCACCTATGCAGTGTGGTCTGGCTTTTCAGATCTAAATGCACAGGGAAAACACGAGAGGCAGGACATTGTGTTTGGGCCTTAGAGCCAGACTATCTGGATTCAAATCCATGCAAATCAAAGCCACTTACTAGCTGTGTGACTTTGGGCAAATTACTTATCTCTCTGCCTATTTTCTCATCTTTAAAATGAACTAATGGTAGTTTCTGTGTCGTAGGATAGTTATGAGGATTAACTGACTTTCTGTGCATGAAAAACACCAAGTAAGAACTATCTAAGTTTTTGCTAATATTGCTCATTGTAGCACTGTTTGTAACAGAAAATGCTGGGCATAACCTAAGTACCCATCACTAGGGGACCAGTTACATAGACTATCAAACAAAGAATGAGGCACAGCTTGCATGTTACTGAAGATCTCCAAGTCACTGGTTAATTGAAAAAAGCAAGGTACAAACCAGGGAAGAGCCTGCCATGTGTGTGAGTTCATCTTTAAAGAGCACATATGGATAGAACTGGGCTAGTGTGTACATAGAATTTCTAAAAGGACATAGAGGACATAGAGAAACTCTTAACAGTAATCATATCTCAGGAGGAGACTAGGTGGACACAGGTTAAGAGGGACTTAACTTTCTATCTATGCCCTTCTACTTGAATTTGTTGCCCTGTGTGTGAGTGTATTTTTCAAGAAGCTAGTTAAAAACGAAACAAAAAACGATAATGCTTGCTTTGTCTGTCTCAGAAGGCCATTTTGAAAAATAGGTGTGAGATAATGTATCTAAAAGCATGGTGAAAATTGGAAAATGCTACATCAATGTAATGCATTATTAAAATAAGAGTGTTTGGCCTACAAGATCTAGACGCCCTAAATGTACGTGGTTGCTGAAATTAATCCGTGTGGCTTTAGAGTATTTGCCTAACAATGGTAACTTTCACAATAGTATTAACAATAGTACTGACTAAGGATAGTAAGTAGTATTGGGGTATTAGCAGCACCATGAGAGTAGTATTAGCAGCACCCAGGGCTCCAGAACTTTCCTTTCGGAAATCAACTTATTTTTCCATTTAAATAAAGGGTAAGGGTCCCTCCCGAAGACTTTTTTCCTTTAGAGTTCTAATTATTTTGCAGCTTTGGAAAAACAAATCCAATGTTAAATTTTACAGTATTTTAAGTAGTTTCTCCTTCCTCCCAAGATGTATAACCATTAAGAAAATGTTCCTAAATTAGATACCTTGCATCTTTCATTAGATATCCCACTGGTGAAAGAGATTTATTTAAATTGAAACTTAAAAAAAAATTAAAATCAGTAAGATATTAAAAGTCAGGTTAATGTCTAAGGTGAGGATTATATGTATAAGTGTTTTGAAACCAGGCCTGGAGAAGAGAAACCAGGTGGGGATGAAAATGATGAGAAACTCTCCCTCCCCTGTCTCTCATTTCCCACAAAGTGGAAATTTTGAGTCAACCTTAAGAAAACATAGAGTTCCTGCCTTGTGGCTCGATTGTGAAAAGGGAGGTTGTATAATTGTGTACATTGATTCCACACAGCATACACAAGAATGATCCTCAAGGCTTCTCTGCACTGGGGTTTGTGAGCCTGGACACACAGCTTCAGGTTACCCGCTTTCCAGGCACAGGCCCTTTGGAACAGCTCCCAAACGTGAGCTTTCTCTTCCCTGTGCAATTTTGCAAGCAGGCCATCTCAGCTCATTCACCAGCCCCCAGCACTTCTGGTTTGTGGTTTCTAAGCACCCCCTAGGGTCCCTGACAACTCAGTTCCCATCTCACAGACCTTTGATTAGAAAGCTGCAGTGTGGCTTTGTGTACACCGCTGGTCCCATCCATCCGAACAGTTTCAAGTCTCAGGGGCCGTCCACTGGGAGCCGTGCTGGAGTGCTGCCTCTTTCCCACTCCTTCCCACATCCTGGAGAAAGAGAAGTACATCTAGGGTGACTCCATTTTCCTCCCCACTGCAACCCTCTAAACTGGACTGCAAAGAGCTGCTTTCCCCCAGCAGAGGACTCTGCTGGTCATCCTGATTTCTTCGGTTGTCTGGAGGGCAAAATGCAGAAATGATAGTTCATCCACTCTTTCCTGTTTCTCTCAGAAAAGCCCTCTTCCACGCAGTGGCTGGTGGGTGCAGTGACTCTGGCCCCTAGCTGCTCTGGGCAGCTTCTTACCCCTCCCCCCTGCCAAGGCCCCGACCATTTCTGCCTGCTGAGCTGCATGTCACAAAAACCTTAATCTCTCCAGATTTGGAGAGAAAGATTCGGATGCTTGAAGTAAAGTTATAAAGCATTCCTTTCCCCCAGTGACACAGGAATTCAATCACACGATCCTGCTGGTGTTTGGGAAAGGTGGCTATAAGAGAGGGGAGCCCTTGGGATGAGGCTGTGTTCCTAGGCACAGACTGCCTCTCTGGAGAGCCAAGGGAATACCTTCACCACAGTTGCCTAAAGGCAAGAGTGGAAACAAAGAAACCTCTGCCCTGGAAAAACAATTGGCTATTGGGCTCTGATTTTGACAGGGTTCTTCTCCCTTCTACTACAGCCGCCAGGACAACAGCTCCGGCCCCCCCAATCCAGAGCAGACATTCCTGCAGTCTGGGTAGCTGGGCAAGGAGACTGCCAATGAGCAGTGACAGGCAGCAGGGGACAAAGGTCTAACATTTAGTTCCTTTGTCCACTTTGGGGGGCAAATTTTGGACAAGTTGCAAAAATATATAACAACGTCCACATTTAGGCTTTGAGGTCACAGAGATAATAATAGGTGATACCTTATAGTGCTCTCCAGCACCAGAGCAGTCTTAAGTTTGTCTTAAGTTTGTTAATAGTAAGTCATTTTATCATTAAAATAACCCTTGGAAGTGGTTGGTTTTATTACCATCCTCAGTTCACAGTTGTAGAAACTAGAACTTGGAAAGGCTAAGCAACTCAAGGAGGATCACGCATTCAGTAAGTTATCCAAGTACAACTGAAACCCAAGTATTCTGTGCCAGCGTCTGTAATTGGAGCCACCACGTTCTTCACCTTTCTCGGGGACTGCTGGTTTAGGGCTCTCTAAGGTTCTTGATCTTTGTTCTGTGGGATAGACATATGAGTAGTCTGGAGACAAAACAGGCTACTCCTAGCTTTATGCAGGGCTGTTGACCAAAAGAACCCAATGTGTGGAAGAGTTGATGTGAACTTTGATTTTGATCTGAAAATGAAATGAAATGAAATAGAAGAAAAACAGAAAACACTAAGTAGGAAAGGAAGATGAAAAAGAGAGAAAAGGGGAAGGAAAAGTAGGTTTTATTCATTCATTTGTTCATTCGTTCAGTTAATAGATGTCTTCTATGTGTTAGGCAATGTGCCAGACACTAGGAACCAATGGTTAGCAAAAAAATTAAAAAAAAAAAATTTTGTCATTGAGGAACTTGTAGTTTAATGGGGGAAAGTGACCGTCAAATAACCACATATGTAGATTTCACATGACAGCCCCGATTTAGTGCTAAGAAGGAAAACATCTTGAGGCTCTAAATGGTATAATAGGGGACCTAGGCTAGTCTATCTCCTGGTTGAAATGTGTAGGGCGGAGGTTTAATACATCGCCCGTGTCAGGGGAAAGGTAGATTGATTCTGATATTCTTGAATGAATAAATCTTGCAGACATGATAGTCATCTTCAGTTTTCATTAGAGGAGCTTAGAAAGGGAACCCTAATCGATATGATTTTTTGCCTTTCAACTCTCCCCAATCTGCTCTAATTTTAACTTTATTTCTCCTGGTTCAGTGCCCCTTTCCCTACAGTGTGCCTCCTAAATCACTTCACTTCCGCTTTAGTAACAGGTTCTCATCGGGCAACTGTCTATTGAAGCACTCATTTGTCAGTGATGCTGCTGTCACTCCCTGAGCTTTGCAAAAACACATGGGAGCCAGTTAGCTAACCTCAATTTCCCTTCAGCATTTGGTTTACCTCCAGAAGGTTTACCTGAACTCAAGGCTCCAATATTCTCCATTGTTTATTAAATTCATTCTCTCTTTAAATTAACTATAGACTCTTTGGCATTATCTTTTGCAATGCATACAGTAAATCCTATTTCTTCTAGTCTCCCTTCACTCTATATAGGAAAGCTTAGAACACTCGAAATTCTAAGATAATGATGTAAAACAACGACTTATACAGCAATCCGTAATATCTTATGTCATAGGTAATAACGAATTTGTATATCCGAGGTAACATTTATTTTATTAGTTCTATAAACTAATTGATTAGTTTATAGAACTTTAGCCACTAGGAGTTATATTTAGTTGAAAATTGAGAGAATGATTGTTATTTTTACCACTATTATGCTGAAACTGCTCTTTGCCAAGGACATTCTTCATGTAGATGTTGAATGGAGTCCAAAGTGGTGGGTCATTGCCTCCTGACATAGGCTTCTTGTGTTTGGATTTTGGGATTTACAGCCTTCGTGGGAGTCACCAGGCACCAGGGGAAAAACACACATACTCAAAACGTATTCTCCTTTCCCCCTACACACAACCAGGGCATAAAAATAGACATCAGAAGCTGAGGGTGTATGTTTACTATTTCCTTGCAGGACACACTGGGAGCTCAGGCAAGAACCCCTGAGGAAGAAATCTCCTCACAGCAGGGTGCTGAGCCCAGCTCCTCTCCAAACACGAAAGGGCATTAAATACCTTGTTTTCAAAAGGATGTGTTTCCCTCGTTTCTGGAAATGTTTCCCAGCTGGAGGTGGCTGTGAGACTCTTTCTAGAATTTCCTGCTGTAGGCACTTGAAAGGCACCCTGGGTGACTGTCCTGACCCCTTTCAACCTGAACTTTCCCTTTGGGTCATTGCCTCATCCTGCCTGTAGCATCTTCCAGGAAGAGTCTTGTAGGGATTTCATTATCGAGAAATGTCAAGTGGAAACCAACGTTCAGATAGAAAGTGATACTTTCCTAAGGGAATAAGTCAACGTAAGTACCACGCATTCTGTCATTCATTCAGGCACTATCTATCAAGCAGCACTATTCACTCTTCTAGGGCTAGAGGCTGGGGCATATACAGTGGGAAGCAAAAGAGCCCTGGGCTCTGTCCTAGTAGAGCACACCATCTACCAGGGAAGAGAGAGATGGATCAACATGATCCCATAAATAGATGAATACAACTGTGAGAAGTGTTGAGTGAAAGGCAGGAAGCCAGGAGAGTAGAGGTAGGTCGGGCAGGTCCATGGTGAACTCAGACCTGAAGGACATCATCCTTCCGTGCCTTGCACTTGGCTGGCTCCTGCCTTTGTCCATGCAGTCTGCTCTGGAACATGGACACCTAGTGGGGTAGGGATTTCACGGGGAGTAACTCATCCACGGAGGCTGGTATAAGTCTTTGTTTAGCACTTGGTGGATGACGCCAGGCTCGCTTCTTGTATCTTATGGAAACAGAGCCTGGGCTCTTAAAACAAGAGAAGTGTTGTTACAAATCTTTCTTGGCAGCATTTAAATGATTTCAACAGAGGATGTGACTAGGAAGTATAACTAAGAGTCATTCCATTTAACAGAGACTTTAACCACATCATCTCATCTGGTTCTCATGCCTGCCCCAAAGGTAGATATTCTTTTTATCATGCCCAGTTTTTAGATGAGGACGTAGGCAAGATTGTTGTTTCAGCTACTCTTCCCTTCACGTCCCTTACTGTAACACTTAGTGCACTTTATTGTCATGACTTATTTGATTGTATGCTTCCCTCACAAGACCTTAAGCTTTATGAAGGCAGCTATAATCACCCCTATATCCCAAGAACCTAGCAAGTATCATACATAGAAATAATTGTTTGTTGAAAGAATAAACAAGTGAATGAATGAATTGTTACAAAGAAAATCTGTGTCCTGGAGGAAGAAAAAGACATTGAACTAATTTTCCAGTGGGATGTAACCAAACAAGACTACTTTGTCCCAGATGGGCTGGAATTCAAGACAACAATAAATGGAAGCGCCAACCCAATGTTTCTCATGCCCGAACTGGAAATCTGTAAAAGACATGTGAAAACACACAACACTTATCTTAAGCCTCTCCCACAAAATTACTACCTCCACCTCTGACTGTTGTCAGCCCTGCTGCCAAGAGACACAATGAGAACTCCCTGTCCCACTTCAATTTCCTGCTCTGCTTCACGTCAAGATAATCTCTGAGTATGGTTTTTTACATGTCGGAGCTGAGACAGGAAGTCCTGCATGGCTGTTTTAGAAACGTGACTTCAACAGGACAGAGGTAAGGTCGGAGCAGTAGTAGCTGCCCTGTGCCCTGTGCCCCTCCCCACCTCTCTTCTTCCTCTTTTGATAGAAAGAGGGCTCCCTCTACCATTTGATAGCCAGTTGCTGGGTATAATCCAATGCCCTGCCTGTCAGCACTGTCTTCCCCTTGCTTTTCCACTGGCGGGGGGGTGGGGGTGGGTGGGTGGGGCGGCGGGGAAGGCATTTAGGCCAGAAGAATTAGCAAATAGGAAGACTTCAGGGGTCAATTTGTTATACTGATGAGACCGGGGATCGGGTATCTCTGAGTTTCACACTGAATCAGGTATTCACTGTTCTAGGCTTTTTGCTCCTGGATCCAAATCAGAGTAATGGTAACTTGAGAGTTAGGCCCACGTTATTTCAGCTTGTGGCTGGCAGTACAATGCCCCCAGCTGTTATACTACCACCTCTGTTATCACTCTTCTGGGGTGTTGAGTTTCCCACCCTGACAACTGTTCAAAGAACTTCACTTGAGTCAATTGTATGAAACATTTCATTGTTGCTAAGGCAGAGAGGATTTGGGGGGTAGGGCTGGATATGACGGGCTTAATGGTGCATTAAACGGAGTGAGGTTGGTGTGCTCCAGGCCTCACTCAGACTCCCCAGACATTGTTTTTATTTGAATGGGAGAATTATCAAGACAAAGCTAACAAAGTAGAGATTGTTTTTATTTGAATGGGAGAGTTATCAAGACAAAGCTAACAGCAGAGATCCACAAAAAATTTTCTAAGTCCTTAATGATCCTCTTTTAAATAATGAATACCTAGGGGAAAAAAACACTGGGGTCAACGTGGAAGAGGTCTTGAATTTATTTCTTCAAAGAAAATAATAGCAAAACAAAAATATGAGCATTTTAAATTTATCTTCTCCAGATTATCCACTATAAAAAATTAAGTTACACTGGAAGTAATCAATGTACCATAAGAGGATTTAGAAATAAAATTATAGTGACTGAGCTTCTGAATAGACCAGGAATCAGGAAAGCAGTTGCTAATCTCACTTCTGTCCCTTAACTACTTGTATAACTTTAGGCAAGTCACTTCCCTCCTTTAAACCTCATTTGCAAAATGGTGGGGCTCGGTTGGATAACTGGTGCTAGCTGCAGCAATAAAATTCTCTGGTTCAGTGAAATATTGTAAATATCGAAAGGAAGCCAGTATAATCTGTAGTTTTCAGTGAAGTGAAGTTGGCTTCTGAGCTCTCACTTAGAAGGAATTTTTAAACCACAGACCAGTAAGTGGCAATTTCAGTGAAACAATCTGCAACTGAATTTAAATGGCATTAAAAAAAATCCAGTCCTACTGGAGTATGTCTGAGAATGTTGAAATGCACTGACTATTTCAACATGACTTTTTAGTAGTAGTAATATTAAATATTAATAATATTATAATAATATCAAAAAGAGAGAGAACTCTAGTAGCATTACTGTACCACAAAGAAACAAAACAATACAACCCATATTATTAGTCAGTGCAGGATTCCGTTATTTTCCAACGCCATTGCAAAACATGTGTTATCAAGAAAAGAATGTCAGCTGGAAACCCTGCTAGAAGAACTAAGGCGATTGGAATGTTGGAAGCCATGTCTCTAAGGATTCAGAAAGTAAGGCTCTTCTATAATTTTACAGAAAACAGTATTTCACAGGTGAGGTCCCTGATGTGCCTCAGAATCACCTTCACTGTAAAAGCGCACAGCCTCAGGCTCCACACAGATGTATGGAATTAGAACTCTAAAAGCTGGACGTTTTAACAAGCACCCCCTATGCAGAAAAAGACTTGAGAAACAAAGGTCTAGAAATGTACTTGGTCGGGGGAGGGGAAACCTTCTTTGCAGAAAATACCACAGTGGCCCTCTCAGAAGGAAGAGAATCATCCGGGTCCCTACAAATGAGAAAAGATGTTTTGTGTCAACTTATCAAAATCCAATTAGGAATAAAACTCATGAGATCCCTTTAGACTAAAAGAGGGCACAGGCTTGGGCACCTGCTTTGAACCTGGTATGGTGAGGGTGGCAGAGTACAGTGTTAAGAGCACTGGCTCGCAAGATGGACAGGCCTGGGCTTGGGTCCTGCTTCTGCTAAACTCCAGGCAAGAATGCAAGCTGGAATATTAGTACAGGCACTTAGTTTTGTTACAACCATCCCAGCACTGAATGATAGGATCTCAATAATTATTTATTAAATGTTTGTACTAGTTTCCTGTTGCTGCTGTAACAAATTACCGCAAACTTAGCTGCTTAAAACAAGAGAATTTATTCTCTTACAGTGCTAGAGGTCAGAAATCTAAAGTGGGTCAGCAGGGCTGCATTCCTTTTGGAGACTCCAGGGCGGAATCTGTTTCCCTGTTTTCCCAACCTCTGGAGGCCTCCTGCATTCGGCTCATGGCTCCATCCTCCATCTTTAAAGCCAGCAGCATGACACCTTCAGGTCTCTCTCTTTGGTTATCCCATCTCCTTCTCCCCCTTTGGCCGTCCTGCCTCTCTCTTACCAAGACTCCTGTGATTACCTTGAACCCACCTGGATGAGTCAGGCTCATCTCCCTATCTCAACATCCATAACTTAATCACATCTACAAAGCTCTTTTGCCGTGTAAGGTAATATAGTCACAGGTTCTACGGATTAGGAGGTGGATACCTTTGGGGGAGGGTTGCAGGACATTATTCTGTATACCACAACGTTGCGGAACAAAAGTTTCTTAAGGTCTCTAAACCTTTGGTTTTTCTTCTGTAAAATGGAGTTTCTGTAAGGATTAAATGGAGTAATGACTGTAAATGCACAATAAAAGGAAGGTACTTTGTTACACCTTCTAATTGTTCTAGAACTAGACTGCTTATAAGTAAGTGATTTAAATATACTAAACTCTTATTTATGTCCTTCTTGCTGATACTTCATTACTAGGGGTATAAATTTAAATTCAGAAGACCTCGGGAAACTTTTAAGGAGCTCCTGCATCAGTCAGGGTTTAGTGAAGGAAACAGAAAACTCTGGGTATTTGAAGTAGAAACAAATTTTATACAGGGCGTTAGATAATTCTAAAACCATTGGAAGGGCTGGAGGAGCAGGGATCAGCGGCAGCCACTGCAATACTGCGTTTAAGAACACACTGCTGTAGTGGGGCTCTAGCGACCAGGAAGCACTGCCATAGTGAACACAACTTCCTCTCTAGCCCCTTAAAGCTGGAGTCCAGAAATTCGAAGTCTGAGTCCAGCCACCACCTGCTTCTTGACACACTGAGACCTTGTTTGTCAGCAGAAAGTCACAGTAAGAGGCTCTCAGTCTCACTCCCAAACTCCAAATCAAATCAAAGTGCATGCAGTCACCAGAGCCCACGAGGCATCTAGAACTCTGGCATCAGGAGAGTCTGGAAAATGTAGATTTCAGTTTTCCAGCCTCTGCTGCGGGGAAGCACAGAGAATGAGATTGAATGCATGGTGAGCAGCACTCAATCAACCACATCCGAGTCAACCATATCCAAGCCAGTCTCTCCCCAGCACCGCACCTTGTTATTTGCTATTGGAAATATGTCCCTTGGAAGGAAGATCCCCTCTTATGATGTGCTGCACTGTAGGGCTTGAGAAACATTCTAAAACCCTTTCGATTGCAGCATGTAGATCTCAGAAGATATTCTTTTTTGTATTTAAAACATCTCCTTTGGGGAAATTTCCAACTTTCTTTTCTCTAAGTATTATAGACTATGCAATGTATTTCTTAATTGAATACTTAAAAATATGTAACAATAAAAATTTGAAATACTGAAAAGCTAATATGGTGGGCTAGGAACTGTGAACAGCAGTCTTATGTAACAAAGGTCTGAAACACAGTAGGCGCTCAGTGAATACGCTTCCTTTCCTAAAACATGGGTTGGCTAGCCTACGGATCTCCCATGTTGGAACTGAGTTTGTTGAATGAGTTAAAATGCATACAGCTAACCTAAATAGTGAGGCTTAGTTATCAAAGCAGGGTCTGGTGCAGATTAACTATGATTAAATATGTACCTTGTATTAAGTGTGTTCTCATTAAGGATTCTTTCTCTGTTCGTCTAGTCCGCATATAGTTTCTGCCTACCAGAGGCAAAAATGGAGGGAACCCTTGGTTTGGGGCTGTTCGAAGCTCATTCAGCCATATTTCAGCCCCAAAGAACCTCCAACCCTACTATGTCACATGGTTTTGGCCACATTAGCCTCTCTTGGTATAACCTTGAACATGGTGCACAATTCCTAAACCTTCTATCATAGTCTTGAGATGTATCAAAACAAAATAAAACAACAAAAGAGCAAACCATACAGGGTCCCTTGCCTTTGTTTTTCAAGGGAAGAAGTATCTTTTTGAACTACAGCACTGGAATTATCTGATATGAATTGGGAAATGACTACTCTTTGCAGAAACTAAAATTACTTTAGTGGCACCTAAACACAGAACTACAAAATATCAACTTAGTAGCCTATGTCAAGCAAAGAAGATCTATATTTTTGGATTAGGAACATTACATTCTCTTCTGTTACACTAATTTACATAGATGGATGTCACCTTTAATACTATGTAAAGTGTAATTTCTATTTAATCATGTCCAATGCTTCATTTATTTAGATAGGTAAAGATGTCTCCTTAACCTCACACATTGGGAAGATCTTACACTGAACACAAAGCACTGGTTTTTCAGTGTGAAATGAAGTGCAAGTTTAGAGCATTGCAGCAAACCGTCAGAGCCCCTGCAGAACACCTTGGGCTGGTTGGTCGGTGCTGTGAGCAGTCTTCATGGCCTCCCCCCACAGTAGTGTGTATGGAAAGTCTTAGCAAATCTGGCTCTGTGAAAGCAACTGAGGGGCACGTTTTTTCCTGTGAATCGAATGAAACACCCCTCAGCAGACCCACCCACGGAGGGCCCCAGGAACAGCTGGGGGGAATTAAATGGCATTTATTCTTGTATTGGTTATGGCCACAAGCCAGGAATTCTATACCCAAGACGCACGCAGCCTCCAGCACACATGAGCAGCAGAATTGACTGTGACTGGAGCTCCACTCTCACTGTAGACAGGATGTGAATGATTACTTTTTCTATTAAAAAATTCCTGAAGGATATGCAGCGACTGTTTATTTTTTTGCTCTGGGCCTGGTTTTCCTGATACCCGTGTCATTCTCATGGGTCTACACAAGAAAGAGGAGAATTGCACAATTATGCCATAGATTCATATGACTCACACAACTAATCTGGTCAGAAATGTCCACAAGCATCTGGTCTCAGATTCGCTAAGTAATTATCTCATGATTTCATGTGACATTTTGAGCACTGGACTTACAGTCAGAAAGACTCAATATTATAAAAATATTATTTCCCTCAAATTAACCTGTAAGTTCATCTGGAAGATTAAATGTGCTGAAATAGCTGAGACTCTTTTGGGGAAAAAAAAAAGGAAAGACTTATGTGGTGGGGACCAGCCTTATCAGATGAAAAACATGCTATAAAGCTACAGTAACTTAAATGTTGTGGTATTAGGTGAGAAGAGATATTCAGATTAATAGAACAGAATAGACAAGACCTAATGCCTATGGGAATTGAGTATATAATAAATATTGTAATTAAAATCAATGAAGGTATAGATTGTACAGGAGGTTGTATTGGGACATTTGGAAAGAAATTAAGTTACAATGTTTCATTTTAGGATATACTACCTCTCTCTCACTCGTGTCAAGTCTGGATGGATTAAAGATCTAAACATTTAAAGATATATGAGAGACTAAAGAAAATATAGGAGAATTTCTATGTGTGTGTGAGAGAGAGATGTGGAAGTGGAGAAGTCTTTCTAAACAAAGCTCTAAATCCTGGAGTCATAAGAGAAGAAATGGCTTCATTTGACTCCATGAAAGTGGAATAGACAGTTCACAGAAAAAGGAATACAAATTCCTATATACATATAAAAACATGCTCATTCTCATAATTAAGGAAATGCTAATTAAGCATAAAAAGAATACTTTTTGCTTATCAGGCAACTTTCAGAAGTTTCAAAATAATATTGGTGAGAGAGTGAGGAAAGAAGGAGTATTTTCATATTTTGAAAGCATAATCTTTGATATAACCCTGATATAACCTTTGTGAAGGCAACTTGACACTATCAATCAAACTTTTAAATGCACATAACACTTGCCTAACAATTATACTTTGATATTATGGCAAAAATATGCCAAGATATTTATTGCAGCATAGCTTGTACAAACAACTATAATTGAAACAATCTAAATGTGCAAGGAAAATAACTAAGTTATGATGTGTCCATGTGATGTAATGTTATCTAACCATTAAAAAAAGCCATATGTATCAATACATAAAGGTTACAAAATAGATAAATAAATGGAAAAAAAATTCATGATACAGAAAAATCTTTAAAACATGTAATAAATAAAAACATGATCACAGGTGTAAAATTTTCCAAAAATGTTATGTGGCTAATATAAATGTAGGCATACGCATATTATATTTTTTTCTGAAGTGAAAACTGTTAACAGTGATTATCTTTAGGGAGAGGATCCAGGAAAGGCAGTTTTGTGTGTATGTGGATGGCAGGGGTTGAGGGTAGAGGTGAGGAGAAATTGGTAGGAATTCGCCATGGAAACGTTGATTCGAGCTAATTTATGATTTGTCTTGAATCCCAAGTTAAAGATTTGGAACTGGAACTGTAGGCAACAGTAAACAATTACAGATTTTTAATAAATTTTATTTGAACTTTTGAATAAATATATTAACATAATTCAAAATCAAAAGAAAAATAAATGATTTTTAGTGAAAAGTTTTCCTCTTATCCTTGTCTTTCATCCTCCCAGTTTGCCATCCCCTCAATACAGGTAACCACTGTTATTTTTCTAGTGTTTCCTTCAGAGTTTCTTTATATTTTTATAAGCAAATATAACTATGCATCTTTTTGATATATTATGATAGCTACTTTCTTCTTTTTCATACAAAAGTTGGAGTATTATACATACTGATCAGCACCTTGCTTTTTTTTTTTTAACTTCAGGTTTGGGAGAACGTTCCATATCACTACCTACAGATATGCATTCATTCTTTTGTGCAGGTGCATAATATTCCATTGTATGGGTCACCAAAGCTTATTTAATTAGTCCACTTTCGTTGGCTGTTTGGATTGTCTCCAGTACTTTTCTACAAAACAATAGACTTCTTCATACCCAAAGGGATAATATTTTAAAATTTCAAATTTCAGTACATCCAGGACATCAACCTTTTAGGATAGATACTGGCCATGAATTAACCAGTTGGGCTTTATTTGTTCCATAAAGCCAGTTGGGCTTTATGTGTTCCAGTTAAATATTAGCCCTGAGAAATCTTTTTGCAGGTAAACAAACAGATCTGTAGAATGTGTAATCTGTAGGATCCATAGATATATTCTCAGAAACATAATTGTTGGATTAAAGGGTATAGGTGTTTAACAAATACTGTCAAATTGTCCTGCATAGGAGTTATGCCAATTTTTACTCTCCCAGGCTCTTTCTTTTCCTACAACCTTGTCAGTAGAGTGTTACCACACTTTTGCTGATCAGATAACTGAAAAATGGCATCTCAGGATAGTTTTTATTTTCATTTCTCCTAATATCAATAAGATGAACAACTTTTCATATGTTTAAGGGACATTTTTTGGTTTTTTTCCTAGTGAATTGGATGTTTACCTCCTTTGCCTATCATTCTATGTTATTCTATATGTTGATGACTTTTTTTCCTTATTGATTTCTAGGAGCTCTGATGCAATAGGGAGATTAGTTTGTTGTCTAAGATATGAGTTACAATCCCCACCCCTCAGTTAATCAGTTATCTTTTGGCTTTATTTCTGGTGTTTTCATTCCGTGCTGAATTTTTTTTCCTCCCTTTACAGCTTCTTGATTTTAAGTCATAATTAGAAAGCCTTCTCCTACTCCAAGATTATAATAGAGTTCTCCAATGTGTTCATTTAATAGTAGTGAAGTTTTCACATTTAATTCTATGATCTACTTGGAATTTCTCCTGCTGCCAGCTAGGAGGTATGGATCTCACTATGTAGTTTCATTGAAGATTTCTGCAGTTTGTCTTACATGACATCATGGTCATTTCCTGTAATGATGAATGATTTGCCTGATACAAAGTTTTGTGATGTATTTTCTACCCAATGTCTGACCACTCATAATTGGTATTTGTAGCAGACACTGCTGGCTGCCCAGTTGATAGCTATCTCCTCCATTTTCCTTGTTACAGAACCCTAACTTTGCTTGGGTGACTAGCCCTCCATGATGTGACTTAGGGTAAATCTTCCTTAACATAAGCCTGCCATTCCTCTTCTCAGGGACTGGTCTCAATGGTGGCTGTGACCTCTTTCTGGCCAATGAGATGTGGGAAAGTTCTGCAGGAAGGCCTCTAAGAAAGTTTTCTTCTGTCTTAAAATGAGATCAAAAAGGGAAAAAACAGTACTTCTTCCATTTTGTAAGGCATTGTCAGATTTACATGGGGCTCTAGGAACTAAGACAGCCACTTTCTATGTGTGAGACGAGCCAGCCAAAGGTAAAGCCGACTGCTATTTTTGGCAGAGCAGAACGATGAAAAGAACCTGAATCCTGGTTGGTGTCACTGAGCTACTGAATTCACCACTTTGCAGCCATTCTTCCTTTGGACTTCCTGTTAGATGAAAATAAATTTTCTTCATTGTCAAGTAATCAGCAGTGGGTTGTCTGTTAATTGTAGCATCCTAATACAGTGGTCCACAAGTGTTGCACATATCGTGAAATCCAGTCACACAAATACAAAGCACCTTTGACAAGAGTTCTTAACATTGTCTTCAGGTTGGTTACTCAGCCTCGCATATTAACGTATTTAACATGTCTCCTGGGCCAGCTCTGTGCAGCGCTGCCACAGCAGAGTTCTGACCAGAACGTTCAAGCAGGTGTATAAAAATTCACAACATTATTTTAAGTTTAAACATGCGATTTATACTCCAAGCAGAATTTTTTATAATTTCACTTTCCTGTATTTAATAGAGCAAATTATAGGTAATATAGTCACAATCAATTTCTGAAAAAAAATTTAAAAAAACATTAAACCATTTATATAGGGGTGTATCTTATTCCTTTTGCCTCAGGCTCCAACATGGCTTAGCATGGCATTGTTGAATCCTGTTTTTATTTAAAATTGTGCTCTTTTGTTCATTATTTATTTTTGCATTAATTTTGAGTTTTAAAAATATTGCATAAAAATAGTATTTTTCTTGATTATTGAGGGGTTTTTTTTTGTGCTGCCTTAATTTTTGCACCTGAGGTGAGTATCTCACTGATGTTGTTCTAGTCCCAGGCCCTCTAGTACCATGTCCCTGGGGCAGCACAACGTGTGCAAGGTTTCTAGATGATGTGACCCGATTCTCTGCTGTCTAACTTTTGGGATTTACAGCCCCCCAATTCTAAAGATGACTCGTTTTCCAGAGACTCTCTGGTATGCCCCTCCTATTTTTCTCCTTGCCTTAGCATCTTCATGTTAGGAAAAATGCCCCCTGCACCCTCTATCCCCCACCCCCAAATCCCCACTGAACGAGCCGTAACAGCAAGTCTGTGTGTGGAACTTTGAATTATGATTTAGAAATGCAAGAGCCAGTTGTTTATTTTGGATCAAGTCAGCAGATTGTCAGGCCCAAGGCAATATATGTAAAAAGCTCTTTGGAAGTTAAATTTACTTTATTATAATAGCAAGTGTTTTTATCTTTTCTAACCCATAGGCAAGTGAAGTATTTTCTGCAGTCAGGCTGGGACAGGAGACATTTTTGGATAAATTACCTCTTACTACACTCTGGAGACATCGTTCACGCTGCTGCATCGGAACTTGCAAGGAGAGGCTATTTGGCAGATTCTTCAAGTGGACAGAAAAGGAAATCGAAAGCGTCTTTCCTAATATAGTAGTCACTGAGATAAAAGGTTTAGATGAAGTGATATTTACATTCAGGCCCCAGATACCTTTTTAAAGATGGGATTCAAATTCACTGGTAAGTAGGATGGCAGAAATAAAAAATTGAAATTAGTGGGAAAATGTCAATTTCTCACTTAACAGGATTTAGAAATGTCTGTTTAGCATGAGGCTTAAAATGTGGCCATTCTACTATACAGCTTTTGTAGATAGGAGACAGCCCACGGCTCAGCTGAGACTTTGCGTTCCTGTATCTTCGTCTTCTTGCTGCTGCTGTCAGATTACCAGCTCATTAGTATTTAAATCAGCTCATAAATATTTCCTGGAAATTCACAGTTGCTTAAGCCATTTCCAGTTCTTCTTTAGTCTTATTTCAAGCCTTTGCTTTTTAGGCTGATAACATTGCAGGAGGGTGGATGTCATTACATATTCATCTTCCTGATGTATGGGGATGACAAAGGAATGGCGGAAGACCTCTTAGAGGATAAAGATGAGAAACAGAGAAAGGATGCAGAAGGAAATTTTACTCCATTTCCTTTGTACAAATACAATTATCTAATGATGGACCAAGGAAGTCTGTATAAAATAAGAACAGCCCCAAAGCATATGCCAATGCAATTTGACCTGAATGAACGTTTCTTTCACATACTCTTTAAAGGCTTTGAAACACAGATGAAACATTTCACTGGGGGCAGGCCCTGGATGTTCCCACTGGGGAGATGGCTGCATGTTACAAAACCTCTTCTGTTCAACATAAGAGCCGTATTTCTAATTATAAAATAATGATGACAGAGAAGGGCCAGTTCCATCATAATATTCTGTATATTTCTTAGCATTCTGCCAGAGTTCGACCCTAATACCCCCATACACTCCCAACAACCAGTCCTTTAAAATGTGTATGAATAAAATTTAACCAGTGACAAATGAGAGGAAAATAAATATATTATATTTTGTTGAATTTAAAGTGCCATTGCTTTTAAGCTCCATAATGGTATATATCCCAAAGAAAAAAGTGCTACTGATTAAAGTGGGACATACTATTGATTGTAAGTACATCCTGATTTCAGAGGTGTGAAAAAAAAATGGGAACCAGTGGAATATGTTTATTTTAAAAACAGCTTGTTCTGAAAGAATAAAGATCATTTGGTAGCTACATTACTTGAAAGAATGTTGATAATAGTGTTAATCTCTTAGCAGGAACATCTACACTAAGAAGCAATGACCTTTCCAAAATCATATACTGGAGAGATGCAAGAAGCACAGAGAAGCAAAACTCTTGGGACGGACCCTGAGAGTTTGCCCAGGACAAGGGCACACCGATGGGGTCTTGTCATTGACAGTCTCATGGCATTCAGTCCTGTGCTCCAAATGTCTCCTAGAGATAAACTCCACAGTAAATAGAGACATCTGCCAGGCCCAGGCAATTAAGATATAATTTGGGGCTACAAAGCACCCAGTCCTATTAAACATAGTCTAGACAACTTAGCCTGTGATTTGAGACCCCACAAAATCTGGTCTGAAACTTTCTGTTTTTAAGTTTCCCCCCACCTCCAACTTTTCTATATGTAATCCATACTCTCACCAAATTAAATGATTGAATTTTCTTAAACACGCAGTGTATTATCTCAGTTCCCTGTCTTTGCTTATACCAGAGTTTCTCCAACGTGGCACTGCTGACACTGTGGGCTGGGTACTTCCTTTTTGTGGAGGGCTGTCCTGTGCACTGCGGGATTATCAACAGCATCTCTGGCTGCTGTCCACTAAATTCCAATAACACTTCTTCCCAACAAACAAAAAAGTCTTTAGACATTGTCAAATGTCTCTGGGGTTAGTAGGATAGAATCACCACTGGTTGAGAACCTCTGCTTATACCATGCTGGTCTAGGGAAAGAAAGAATGCAAACTTTGGTCTCAAATGTTCATGACCTGGTGGACATTTAAATTTGGTAGCCACTCAGCACCCGTTCTCTCTTTCTAACAACACCCCGTTTTCTTTGGGGGAAATTTCCTTTCCCCACTGTATGTTGACTTGATGGGACTCTAAGTCTTGGAGATAGTGTCTTGCCCACCCCTCTCCAAGTGGTGGACATGTGGAAGTGAGCTTGGCCAATCCAAAACTTCCTTTTTTTTTTTTTTTAACATCTTTATTGGAGTATAATTGCTTTACAATGGTGTGTTTGTTAGTTTCTGCTTTATAACAAAACTTTCTGTTAGGACATGGACCATCTTAAGCAGAGTGATGGCAAAGATGGTAAATAATGTTGGCATAAACTGACTCCTAAGTGAGATGGTTGAGAAATCCCTGATCTCTTTGTATCTGTCCTAACTCCTATTAGGATGGGAGTTTTTTCTGACTTGGGTTTCTAGATTTCCATCCTCTCTATATCCCTCTAATAAATGATATTCTTGGTTAAATATGCCAGAGTTGTATTCTGTTGCTTATCTACAAAGGTGCCCAGTTGAGACACTGCTGTTGATTAGCTTTCTGTTTTCAACCAGTCTCTTAACATCTTCAAACCGGTATTTCTCTTCTGCAAATTGAAAGTAAAAGCTTTCAAATTTGCAAAAGATGTCCTCCCCACAATCTCTGCCTCTTTAAATCTAGGTTCTGTGTTAAGTTCTGGAAATGAATGAGATACTGCCTCTGCCCTTGTGGGCTCACTTTCTTCCTCCGACAAAATTAGTGGCAGGAAGATAACACAACAGAGCAGAAAAGCCATTCTGAGTAGAAACAGTAACTAGCAAGTCAAACAGTATTGGCTGAAACTGGCCTTTATCCTGGCCACGCCTGCATATCACTCCCTTTTGTGCTTACTCCTTGCTAAAGGCCTCCGTCCCTCCAGAGGGAAGAGAAGGCTCTGGTCAAGGAGCTATATGCACTCATTATTCTATACCCCCAGCCTGCCTAGGCTGCTGAAGTGTCTGAGATTATGCAGTACTGCTAGGTTAGCAGCGGGAGAAAATCAAAGAATTCAGGGTCAGCATTTTCTGTTTCTCATCTGACAAACAAGGTCAGGTACTTCTTTGAGCACTCCAGTTCCAATAGCTGGGAAATACAAAGAGACAAAGAGGGGAACGTTTTCCAGAAAGACTGGTGGTTAGGCACAAGGTGGGTTTAAGTTTTCAGCTTTTGTCGTGGGAGAGGAAAGTTCTCCTCAACCCAGGCTTCACCTTTTCAGAGTGGGGAAAAAGAATCTGGGGTGAGAGCCTCTTTTGTACTCCTTTTCTTCCTGAACTGAAGCAGATGCAGAATTGAGTTCCCCAGGGAATTAGAACGTCATTTTCCATCAATGTTTATGGCCATTTGTCCCAATTCTTACTATTTATCACTACGGCCAACTCTGAGCCTTGAAACAGATGAAGAAGAAGGTTGCACAAGCCAGTGAGAGAAATAGATGCTCTGGATTTCAGAGCCGAGAGAGCTGAGGTTCCGGCCAGAGGGGAACCTCAACTCAGGGCCTGTGAGTTCCTTTGTCTCTCCCCCAGCAACCCTTGGCCAGATAAGCCCTTTAAATTGAAGGCAGCCTATGTCTCCAAACACCTTTCTGTGTACCTTAATATTTCTAACTCTCCAGGGGTACGTATTTCAGTCTCTTTCCTTGTAACAAATTTCATAACTAATGTTATTCTGGTTAATGAAGCAAGAGGGTAACATTTATTAGAGAGAGCTGGGTGAGTTGAAATCCTAGACCCTGGGACAAAACCATGTCTGCTGGGCTGTCCCTCCTTTGTTAAGTTAGTAAGCACTAAACACTCTGTTGTATGAGGACTGGTTCCTTTTAGAAATGTTTAATGAAATATGGAACGCTCTCCCTGGGCAGAAGAAAAGTGAGACTTCGGTCCAGACCCCAGGTTTTCTGTGGGCTATCTTTACCTGCATGCTCCACGGTACCCTCGAAATCAGGGTGTCTAAAGATGGGCTTATTCATATACACACTACTATATTTAGAGCAGATGGCCAACAAAGACCTACCGTAAATCATAGGGAACTCTGCTCAATGTTCTGTAACAACCTAAATGGGAAAAGAATTTGAAAAAAGAATAGATACATGTGTATGTATAACTGAATCACTTTTCTGTACACCTGAAACTAACACAACATTGTTAATCAACTATACTCCAATATAAAATTTAAAAGTTTTAAAAATACAGAAAAAAAGAAACAAATGAGAAACTAGGAATAAACCAATGCTTATCAAAAAAAAAAAAAAAAAAGGGCTTATATCATTCACCCAGAAACTTCTTTTCACATTTCTCCTCTCTTGGTGAATGGCACCATCATCCCTGTGGTGGCCTATCCAGACACCTGGGAGTCATCTTAGCCCTCCTTCTCCCACACTCCCCATCCACCTCACATTCCATAGGTCCATAAGGCCTGCCCATCTCTCAAAAACCATCATCTGCTCCTTATCTCTACTGCCCCTCCCTTATTTCAGGATTCATCTTTTCTCACCTGGTCTCTGACTGACAACAGATTTTTGGGGCTGCTATTTAGTTCTCCATCTGCTTTCCTCCATTCTATCCTTCAAATGGCTGCACTAGTAACCTTTCTAAAATGCAAACTCTCATGGCTTTCACCTGTCTAACGTCTCTGTGCCCCAGTGAGTAATCCAATTCCCTGGCACCAAATATGAATGGACTCCTGCCAACTTTTCAGACTCATATTCTGCCATTCCTTTTGTGCCAAGCACTCTGATCATACCAAACTATTTGAAGTTTCTTAAATGGTCCATGGCCTTTCACACCTTCATCCCTACATGTGTGCTCTCCATTCATTCATAAATAAACCTCTCTATTTCAGCCATATAGTGTTCCAGCATGGAGGACATATTTCTTTTGCCAGTACTTTGATATTCTCTTGGGAAACCACCTCCCATACTGTTTTTTTCATGAGGCTAATAAGTTCCCCTTCTCCCTTCAGGAGTAGGACTCTGATCTATACTGGGCCAACTAATATCACTGGAATGGTGTGCCTCCCTCTGGGCCAATCAACGCCGTCCCTGAGACTTTTGCTGGTTGCTAAGCTAATGGTATCCTGGGCCTCCTCTTCCCCTTGTTTCTACAACCTGTGAGCCTGGAACGTGCCAGGAGCCGCTTCCATTACTTGCAGTAGTCTTCTCCAGAGAGTGCTTTGGGACTCACTTTCATCTTACAATCCGATTCTATGTGTTTCCCATATTTTAAGGATACTTTACAATTGCTGGCTCATAGAGAATATTACATTTTGCTTTTCAGGTTGGTTTTAGATTTTTTTAAAAAATAAATCTTGTCAATTCTCTTATATGGTAATTGGCACATTGCCTTGTAATTACCTGTGTACTTATCTGTCTCTGGACTGGACTCCTTACGGATACACAATAACTAATTACCTCTCTGGCTGGCACTTGGTTGTCACTCATAAATGTTTGTTGAATCACCTACTAAACAAACAGTTGGCCTTGCATTCACCTTTCCTGGATGGTTCCAGAGATTCCAGTGCTTTTCAATGTACAGAATTTTTGTATGACCTTGTAATCAATTAAATTTTCATTCATCAAATATTTACTTCTTCCACCAGGATTCCATGAAAAAAGTATCCTTCTCCTCCCTTGACTTCTGCTTTGGTTACTTCCTTTGGCCAATAGGACATAAGGGGACAAAATGTGAGCAGAGGCTTGGCAGGTGCTTGCCATCTCATACTTCTGCTTTTCTCCATGAGAAGAGCCTGCCTCAGGTAAGATGCTGGTTCAGTGAGGATGAGAGACACGTGCAGCAGATCTGGATCCAACCAACAGCTTGGAGCCTACATAAAAAGTACTCCAGCTTACCCGTGGATGTGTGAGTGAGAAGTATTGATGCTTATTGTTGTCTGCCACTGAGACCTGAGTGGTTTGTGATGCGATATCATTGTGGCAATAGTCTACTGAAACACATCTGCATCAGAACTATCTGAGCACTTCTTAGGAATGAGATTTTTGAGCTCCACCCTAGACCTAATAACTAATCATCTCTAGGGTGTTTTTATATATCTGTATTTTACCAAGATCTCCAGGAGATTCTCATGCTTCCTACTGGGCTACAACAGTTATCACCATGCTATTTTCGTCGACATGGAAAGAGCAGTAGGTTAGCACCCACAGAACTGCTACATTTACCTACAGAAAAACTGTTCTGAGAAATTTGGGGCTGTAAAGAAGCCAGGAAGCAAAATTCCTCACTGAATCATTTAATTAAAGGGGTGGGAATTCAGAAACTTAAAGGCTTCTCGAGGTGATTTATAAACATAGTATTTCTCAAAAAGCTATCTTTGCACACACGTACCCAGTTAATATCTCCTGTTTAAATTTGAATAAGTTAAAACTAATTGGCCTACAGAACATTAATAATGACACAATATTAATTAAACATGTACTTAGTAAGCTCTTACTAAAAACAGCAGGCATTTCAGAAGACAATGGAAAAATCTAATATGTCAAAGAACTTCTATCTTAGTTAGGCATGTTCCCTCCATGTGCAGAGACGGGCAGTTTTAAGAAAAATAAGTGACACGGTACTTGCCTTCCAAATGCTTCCACGGGATGACTGCTATCATTTCTTTAGACACCTAGTCATCTTTCTCCCCATTTGCTCTCTTTGGAACCTTTGATTCCTGTCTCACGGAGAGTACTCTTTTCAGTCGCAAGACAAAACACTCTCTCTCCTCAACCTGAATTCAACCTCGGCACTCTCGGCCCAGCTTCCTTCTTTAGTGTACTTGTATCCTGCCCAGAAATTTCACCACTCAGCCACTACGCAGCTGAGCAAACTTCTGAATTCAGGTTCTGCGTTCAGTGTCCTAGTCTTACCTGGCCAGGAACAAGAAATTTCATAATGGACCTTTCAGGTCATGAGATCCATGGCTTAAGAAAGCATTTTCAGTAGTAAGTAGAATTAGAACATTGAAATCTGCAGGGAATCTCACTCTGTGATTCATAGGCAGTTGAAACAAGTATTGATTTGTGTTATTTGCTCATCTGAAGCTCATCTGCTAACCTCGGGGAATGGGTTACTCAAGTAACCTTTGGTCACTGATAACACAGAGCCCACAATATACTTCTTTCTCTCCCAGCAGTACAACATCATGTACTTAGCAAATTGCCCTGTGCCTTTCCTCATGTTACTCATCCTAACCAGGGTTTTGCCCTGTGAGACTTAAATTCGAAAAGACAGCTAAGCTCATATCATGATCATGGACATGATCATCTTACATGGACAATTCCTAATGGCATCAAACTTTGTGAAATGCAAGCATTTCTAGCATAAGAATTGTGCATTTGATACGTTGTTTTCTACCTGGAGTTCCCTAAAAAAATATTTAACAACCATTAAATGGGGGAACAGAAACAGTAAGCTTGTGGGCTGAACATCTCAGTAATTCTAGTCTGTGGATCAATTGGTATTGCTTGGCAGCTGTATTTTCATTACCGAGACATCCCATGACTGAGCATTCAAGAACTGCCAACAGCGATCCAAATGGCTTGGCTCAGGGGAACTTGCATTCCCTGCTGGATCTGCTCCTGGATGACGGTCTGGGGTTGGAATCACCACTGCCATTTGTCCTCTGAGGCAGATGCTATTGGTATCCCACACAGATCCTCTTTTTCTAGGCTGGAGCTCCCACCCCACTCCATTTGCTGCGGGTGTTGGCTGCTCAAAGCAGCTCACAGCTGCCTCTTTCTTTGGGCACCTGCCCTTAGCCAGTGGGAGAGTCCTTACCCACAGAAGCCAGGGAGGTTATGACGCCCCTCCAGGGAGGGTGGTCCGTAACCCGTGACTGACTGACAGGGTGTGGTATACAAGTCCAGCCCCCTTGCCTCAGGCAGAACAAACTGTGGTACAACTCGTGCTCCAGAGTTCTCCGTGAGGTAAGGCTGAGGCTAGACTTCTCCTGAGACAACACATCAGGTAAGGTACTAGGTGTTTTATCCAAAGGCCTTGTTACTTCCACTACATAACTCTATCAACACCCAGTTAGCATAGCAAGAACCCCATTCAAATGTGATTCATCAAAGGCACTTGTCTCTACAACTGCAAAATGGTTGGAAGATGGTGGAAAACTGCTACCGTGGCTGGGGCACCTTCCTCTGAATGAAAGATCAGTCCTTGCCTTTTTGAAACAATTAAGGTAATCACCATTTCCACCTTCTAAAGGCCTTTCTCCTCATCCTAAGCATTTTCAGTCTCTTTCTTTTATGTTTCAATTAATGTACCACCTGTTCACTGGAAGCTGTGCTTTTAGCTGAGCTACTAAAAGCTAGAAAGCATTAATCAAACATTAGCACTTTGTTGAAGTCATCTGTAATCTAGAAGTGGCAGACAGTGAAATCTTGACACATAATTACCTCTAACCTTCTTTTGAGAACTCATTTGCCTAGGTTATTTACACTCTTTAGCAGGTTCCCTTCTTTCCACGGCTGGAATTCTGAGTTTTTAGGCTGCCTGTGAGATATTGAGGACACGCAGAAATTTATTTACTAACTGGTTACATGTCTCAGAGAAAGGCATATGTGCGTGCTCTGTCTTAAGAATGTCAAGGTGTTGGTAATGAACTTTCACAGGCAGGGAGCTGGCAGGGCCTATGTATCTGGGCACCGCCCCATCACAGATGCTGCTTGGAAACTTCTTCTCAAATGGAAGAAATGTCCTTCCTATGAAATGAGAGTCCCTCTGTGTGTGCTGGGGATACTATCTCAAGGGCAATGCACCAGTCTTTTCCCTCTCTCTTCAACATTCTCTCTCCTGGGGTAATCGGATCAGTGTACATGTTAGTTTCAAGATTATTCACCTTAAAACGCATACATTTCCCTTCCTTGATCCCAAATCACTAACTTATTGATTTCATTCTTCCCCTTCCAGCAAAACTGATAGGAAGAGTGGCCTACACATAGTGTCTCTACGTCTTTACCTTTCACTCACTCTTCCCTCTAGGGCAGGCTTGCACCCCCACCTCTCCACTGAAAATGCTCTCGTTGAATCATCAATGACCTCCGTGTGGATGACCCTACAAATGATAGATATTTTTCTGTCCTTGTCTCATTTGGCCTCTGGGTAGCATTTCATTGCTGAATACTCTCTCCCTCTCTCAGAAGTGTCCTGACTTCCGTGCAGTGGTGTGCTGGTAAACCGGCTCCAAGGAAGGGGAAAAGCCCTGATGTGTATCATTTTCCTTTTTCCACAGTGTAAATAAATACTCCCATCACGGCCAATATCAAGCTCTCAATGGTGTAACAATGGCTCACATACCACCACCTCCATGAATGGCATCCTAACACCACTTATCCCTGGTTTTCTCCTTTAACCTCTTACCTGCTTCTTGCATTTTGTTGGTCCTTCCTCCACAATCAAAATTCTAAACATTGATTTTCTTCAGGCCTTGGATCTGGGACCTCTTCTCTTTTCCTTTCTTTCTTCATAGAAGATCTCAACTATCCACATGGCTTTCTTTCCTTTAAAAATTTTTTAAAATTGTATTTATTTTAGGCAATAACAATGGAAATTATATTAAAATACTTTAAGAAGTTTCATGTCTGCTCCTGTCCCCATCCACCCCTACCCTTTACCCTTCAGGTAAACCCTTTTGTATTCTTCCTTGTATGTTCTTCCAGTGTTTCCTTTTGTATGTGCAAATGTATGCGTATGTGTGAGTATATGTGTGTGTGTGTATGTGTGTATTCTTATTTCTCCCCTTTCATACACAAAAGGCAGTATCAAACACTATTCTGCCTCTTGCTTTTTTCCCTTTACTGTATATGCTAGAGCTTTTTCTATATCAGTACAGAGATATCTGCATAATTTAATAAATACTATCTATATGCTTACTACTACTAAACTTACACGTTCAGTACAGACCTCTTTTCTCAGTTATAGACTTTCCCGGTGCTTGCTTGACCCTTGATATCTCAAATATTTCACACTATGTCCAAAATAAAACACTCGTTTTCACCTCCTGTGGCCGACATCATTTTGTTGGTCCACCCAATCCCCATGACCAGGTCAGAGCATCCTTTCCCAGCTGCTGTGAGTACTGGCTGCTGATGGCTCACAGCTACCCCCTTCCCTGGAGAATTGCCTTCAGCTGAAGTGACCCACCTTGTCCTAGAAGTTATCCTCACAATCAACCACTCACTGATATCAGTGTTAGGGAACTGTTGACTGAAACCGTCCACCTTGGCCAGACATGATGATAACCACTTGCATGAGTTGTCTCATAACAGGAGGTCCTGATAAAGAACTCGGTGCTGCCTCTGAACATTAACCCCTCCCTCCTTTTGGGAGGGGCCAAAAGGAGGGAGGGGACGCCAGCCCATAATATGTCTTGTAAAACTAACCAGGAAGAATTTGGGAGGGGCCAAAGGGAGGAGTGAGGAGATGATGCATCCTGCCAACCTCCCAGAAGCCCTCACGCTGGAATCCATCTTGGCTGAGAGATGCATGTGCTACCAGGAAGAACACTGAGTCAGACCAAATATAGGCTAAGCAAGATGACTGGCCAGAGACAACCCGGAAATTAACCCCATTACCATAAAACCTGAGACTCTGAGCCATGTGGCAGAGCTGGGTTCCCTTACTCTGCTGCTCTCCAGCCGGGCTCCCCTTTCCAATAATGTGTTCTGTGTGTCTCCTAGAACAATTCATTTCCAAATGTTAGACAGGAGCCCATTCTTGGGCCCTGGAAGGGGTCCTCCTTCCTGCAACACCAGGACAGCTTGTCTTAATAGGGGACAGACAACTCTGCACTCTATACTTCACTGATTTTTTTAAAAATTTAATTTTATTTTTGGCTGCACTGGGTCTTCGTTGCTGTGTGTGGGCTTTCTCTAGTTGCAGTGAGTGGGGGCTACTCTTCGTTGTGGTGCGTGGGCTTCTCATTGTGGTGTCTGCACTCTATACTTAACGTCTCTACTTCTTTACCTCTCGCTTACTCTTCACTCCGGGGCAGGCTTGCACGCCTACCTCTCCACTGAAACCTCTCTTGTTGAATTATCAGTGACCTCCGGGTTGATGGCCCTACAAATGATAGATATTTTTCTGTCCTTGTCTCATTTGGCCTCTGAGTAGCATGTCATTGCTGAATACTCTCTTCCTCTCTCAGAAGTTTCCTGACTGCCAGCAGCATAAGCCCTTCTTTGTTCCAGTCTTTCCCCTTCCCTACCCTGCTTTCCTCATTCCTTTCATGCTTTTCCGGAAGAGCAATTTTCCTAATACATAAAGATCTCCTACAAATCAATAAATCCAAAAACCCAATGGTAAAATGGACAAAGTATATAACAGATTGATTATAGAAAATGTAATACAAATGGATCTTAAAACTGGAAAATATACTTAACATCATTTACAATAAAATCAACATAAAATTGTATGTTTTTTTTTTTTTTTTTTTTTTCGGTACATGGGCCTCTCACTGCTGTGGCCTCTCCCATTGCGGAGCACAGGCTCCGGACGCGCAGGCGCAGCGGCCATGGCTCACGGGCCCAGCCACTCCGCGGCACGTGGGATCTTCCCGGACCGGGGCACGCACCCGTGTCCCCTGCATTGGCAGGCGGACTCTCAGCCACTGCACCACCAGGGAAGCCCTGGATGGCTTTTTTGCGTATCAGATCGACAACGATTAATAAGTTTGATACATATTGTAACGGCAACAGTATGGGGAAATAGGCGTCCTCAAGTATTCCTGGAGGGAGTGTAAGTTGGTGCAACACTGTGGAGGGCATTTGGCACTGCAGTCAAAACTGACATCACCTACAGTGTGACCCAGCAATGTTACTTCCAGTTGTTCATAGTAGCAAAAGACTGGAAACAACTTCAGTGTCTATAAATTGGGACTGGTGATATGAATTATAATAGTTCCATGTAATAGAATATAGTCAATAAAAAAGAATGAGAGTGTAAGGATATATAATACAGCCAGGAATGAGGACAGTGTAAGACTGCCATACCTATGTACTTCTTACGCTCTTAGCTTCCTAGCAGCCATCAGCAAAAGGAAAACCTGGTCAGATCTACAGTTCATGGGGTTCATCCATAAAAGATAGTGTAGAGATTTGGAACCTGGGCTTCTGCACTGGAGACGCCTTTTATGGGCTCAGTCACTGTGAACAATAACTCTCAATGTCTCAACTTTCAATGGGGAAAATCGTGGCACCTGCCTCAGCAAGTTGCTGTGAGGATTAAGGAAGGTAAGAGATGTAAGGAACGTGAAACTGTGCATGGTGTATAGAAAGGCTCAATAACTATTGGCAACTAGAGTAACAAAATAATTAGTCAGTAGAAACATAACTCTAGTTGATACTACCTTCCTTATGAAGGTCCTCTATAAAGATTCTGTGAGAAAAATCACTAAAATATCCATTCATCAGCTAAAACAACAAGCTCCATAGGAACGTTGATAACAGTGACCCTGAATCAAGACTGACAGCATCACCCTAAAGTGTAGCTCAGGCAACACGTTTTTATCATGACCCAACCTGGACCAGGTCAACCATACAGCTCTGCAGGTTAGCCTCATCTGTAGCTGGAGTGGGGTGCCTAACTTGGGATACATGGATGGACTTGGGAATGTGAATACCCCAAAACTGTAAACAATACCTTGAGCATATGGAGAGAGACTTCATAGTAGTGCTATCCAATAGAATAGAATAATATTAGAATAATAGAATTCATAATAAAATATTATGCATATAATGCTAATGACATTCATAATTTTCTTTTTTTTTTTTTTTTTTTTCCCTTTTGTTGCTTGAGCTTTTGGTGTCATATCCAATAAACCATTGCCTCATCCAACATCAAGAATATTTATACTATATTTTCTTCTAAGAGTTTTACATTTAGGTCTTTGATCCATTTTGAGTTATTTTGATTTTTTTTTTGGCGATACACGGGCCTCTCACTGTTGTGGCCTCTCCCGTTGCGGCGCACAGGCTCCGGACGCGCAGGCTCAGTGGCCATGGCTCACGGGCCCAGCCGCTCCGCGGCATGTGGGATCTTCCCGGACCGGGGCACGAACCCGTGTCCCCTGCAACGGCAGGCGGACTCTCAACCACTGCGCCACCAGGGAAGCCCCATAATTTTCATATTTAAAAAAAAGTTTTAATTTTACAGTAACCACATTTTAAGAAGTAAAAAAGAAATAGGTGGGAAACTAAAATATGACACAAATGAACTTATCTATGAAACAGAAACAGACTCACAGACATAGAGAACAGACTTGTGGTTGCCAAAAGGGAGGGGAGGTAGGAGAGTGACGGATTGGGAGTTTGGGAGTAGCAGATGCCCTATTATATATAGAATGGATAAACAACAAGGTCCTATGTATATAGCACAGGGAACTATATTCAATATTCTGTAATAAGCCATAATGGAAAAGAATATTAAAAAGTATATATATGTATATACTTATATATATAACTGTATAACTGAATCACTTTGCTGTACAGCAGAAACTAATACAACACTGTAAATCAACTATACTTCAATAAAATAAATAAAAAAGAAACAGATGAAATTACTTTTATTTATCCAATACACCCCAATATTATTTCAACATGTAATAAATATAAACTACTACTTAGAGATCATTTACATT